>NC_090379.1:111270347-111570347 GCF_036365525.1 Heterodontus francisci
AATCGGCCAAGGGGGTGAAGCAGCGAGGGCGAGAGCAAGTGGCTGAGGGAAGGCAGCAGCGAGGCCAGGAGCAATCGGCCAAGGGGGTGAAGCAGCGAGGGCGAGAGCAAGTGGCTGAGGGAAGGCAGCAGCGAGGCCAGAAGCAATCGGCCAAGGGGGGGAAGCAGCAAGGGCAGGAGCAAGTGGCTGAGGGAAGGCAGCAGCGAGGCTAGGAGCAATCGGACAAGGCGGGGAAGCAGCGAGGGCGAGAGCAAGTGGCTGAGGGAAGGCAGCAGCGAGGCCAGGAGCAATCGGACAAGGCGGGGAAGCAGCGAGGGCGAGAGCAAGTGGCTGAGGGAAGGCAGAGGCGAGGCCAGGAGCAATCGGACAAGGGGGTGAAGCAGCGAGGGCGAGAGCAAGTGGCTGAGGGAAGGCAGAGGCGAGGCCAGGAGCAATCGGCCAAGGGGGTGAAGCAGCGAGGGCGAGAGCAAGTGGCTGAGGGAAGGCAGAGGCGAGGCCAGGAGCAATCGGCCAAGGGGGGGAAGCAGCGAGGGCAGGAGCAAGTGGTTGAGAGAAGGTAGCATCGAGGCCAGGAGCAATCGGACAAGGCGGGGAAGCAGCGAGGGTGAGAGCAAGTGGCTGAGGGAAGGCAGAGGCGAGGAGCAATCGGCCAAGGGGGTGAAGCAGCGAGGGCGAGCAAGTGGCTGACGGAAGGCAGCAGCGAGGCCAGGAGCAATCGGCCAAGGGGGTGAAGCAGCGAGGGCGAGAGCAAGTGGCTGAGGGAAGGCAGAGGCAAGGCCAGGAGCAATCGGCCAAGGGGGTGAAGCAGCGAGGGCGGGAGCAAGTGGCTGAGGGAAGGCAGAGGCGAGGCCAGGAGCAATCGGCCAAGGGGGTGAAGCAGCGAGGGCAGGAGCAAGTGGCTGAGGAAAGGCAGAGGCGAGGCCAGGAGCAATCGGCCAAGGGGGTGAAGCAGCGAGGGCGGGAGCAAGTGGCTGAGGGAAGGCAGCAGCGAGGCCAGGAGCAATCGGCCAAGGGGGTGAAGCAGCGAGGGCGAGAGCAAGTGGCTGAGGGAAGGCAGCAGCGAGGCCAGGAGCAATCGGACAAGGGGGTGAAGCAGCGAGGGCGGGAGCAAGTGGCTGAGGGAAGGCAGCGGGAAATTGAAAGTGGCGATTGAAGGGAGGATGGTGGGAGCAAGCGGGGTACTGGTCTGAGGAATGGAGGCAGCGATCATGTCTATTGAAGGGTGAGGACGTCATTGCGTGGTGACATCAGAGCGTGGATGCACGCATTCACACTGGCAAGCTGGCAAATGCTTGCATGCAGTGATGACGTCAGCGATCGCTCTGCACATGCTCTATATTGTCAAGAGTCACTTAATTGCTCTTGGGACATCCTGAATGCTGAGCTCATTTAGACATTAATTCATCTTGGGGACATACTGAGTGCTAAGGTCAGTTCCATTAACAGTAGTTACTTACAAGCACAACCCTAAAGACTTCCTCCACAGAGCAATATTGGTACATCTCTTGCTTCAGTTCTCCCATGACATTTGTCATACACTCAACTGGTAGTCTTGACCTAATGTATTCAGTCTTGTTGCAGGAGAAAACAACACACAAGCCTATTAAAAGTTGCCGTCCAAGGAGGCATTTCTAACCTCAAGCATCTAATGATCTAGGAAGCATTCTGGGAGCACTTTATTCTTGTGGTGGGAGATATTGAGGTCGAGGGCATATTACCAGCACCAGGTTAGTCACTGAACACCTGAATTGTCACCCTGACATCTTTGTGAAGAACTACACAGCCATAATCTTCAAACCCCTCTCTGTTCACTTAATCTCAAGCAGTTAATGTTCACCCATTCTTAGCTTGTACAATCCATTCCTTCAGATTCACCACAATAACAGAGGCAACAGAAGGAGGGAGAGGAGGAAAGGATAATGAGGACCAAGCAATACATTTTCCAGTCCCCTGTTCTTCAGCTCCAGCCCCCTCAATGTCACTTGCTTCCTCAATCATCAGCTCAGATAAGTTCATCCGAGGGGAGGGGGGAAATTCACAGAGTTAAAAGGAGCTGGAAGAGTGGAAAGTGAGTGAGGATGTATCACCTGCCCGGTGGCAGCCAAGGAAAAGGCTGCGTATGGCTTTGGAGTCGTGCAGCCCAGAACTCATGCATACTGAAAATGATACTGAAGGAACATCGTAGCTGCATGTTGATTCTGAGGTCAGTCTCCAACAAAGTGTGGCAACTGACAGGTGTGGCTTTTAAGCTCTCATGTGCAGTAATATAAGGGAAACATTTTCTTCATTGCAGACATCAATGGGGCATGTGGAAACTTTACTGGAATCTGCAGCAGCACCCCACCAAAGGAATGTTATTTGCTTGTTCATGGGATGTCAGCATCGCTGGCAAAGCCGGCATTTATTGCCCATCCCTAATTGCCCTTGAGGTGATGGTGGTGAGCTGTCTTCCTGAACTGCTGCAGTCCTTGGGTGAAGGTACTCCCAGAGTGCTGTCAGGTAGTGAGTTCCAGGAGTTTGGCCCAGCGACGATGAAGGAGCGGTAATATATTTCCATGTCAGAATGATGTGTGGTTTGGAAGGGAACATGGAGGTGATGGTGTTCCCATGCACCTGCTGCCTTTGTTCTTCTAGGCAATACAGGTTGTGGGTTTGGAAGGTGCTGTTGAAGAAGCCACGGTGAGCTACTGCAGTGCACCTTGTAGGCGGTAAACATTGTAGCCATGTTGCGCTGGTGGTGGAGGGAGTGAATGCTTAAGGTGGTGGATGAGCTGCCAATTAAGCAGGCTGCTTTGTCCTACTTCTTGAGTGTTGTTGAAACTGCATTCATCCAGGCAAATGGAGAATATTCCATCTCATGTGCCATGTAGGTGAAGGTCAGGCTTTGGGGAGGCAAGAGGTGTGTTATTCGTTGCAAGGCTCTTTACTACAGCTCATTGTTTGTGGGAGGGCAGGAAGTTGGCTAGTTCCTGCCTCCCCTTCTGGCTCCACCAAAATTAGAGGAATAAACAGTTTGGAGGCCCTTTAAGGAACACTGGTTAGTGTGTTCAGCACCTGCTGCAACCAACTTCAAAATTGCAATCAGTGTCCTAAAATGGTACAAGCCCCCAGTTTACATAATTAAATGGTTCTGCCAGAAGCTAATGAGCGTGTTGTTCACTCATTTACCAGCCTGTCTGAAATGAATAGTTCAAGTGGGCCTTGGCTGTCCAAAGGATGACCTGGGCTCTGCCCCAGTTTTCCCTGCTGCCCACTCAGTTTTCAGGCAAGAAACGGGCAATTGACAGTTTAAAATTGCAACCCGCCCTGACCCTTTCTCCACTCCACACTCACTGCAAGCGCAGAACCCTCCAGAAATATAGTCTTGCCCAAGAGTAGAAAGCTACAGAAGGCCGATGGTATAAAAACAAGGTAAAGGAGGTTAAGTAACTGGGCAGGAGAGCTAGAATAATAATGAGGGTGTGCTGCATTGTCAGAGGTGCCGCCTTTTGAATGAGGTATTAAAACAATGCCCCATGCTTTGAGATGTCCTGAGGTTCGTAGAATTACAGAATTATGGAACTGTTTCAGTCCAGAAACAGGCCCTCGGCCCATCGTGTCTGTGCCGGCCATCAAGCACCTAACTATTCTAATCCCATTTTCCAGCACTTGGCCCGTAGCCTTGAATGCGATGGCATTTCGTATGTTCATCTAAATACTTCTTAAATGTTGTGAGGGTTCCTGCCTCTACCATCTCTTCAGGCAGTGCGTTCCAGATTCCAACCACCCTCTGGGTGAAAATGTTTTTCCTCAAATCCCCTCTAAACCTCCTGCCCCTTACCTTAAATCTATGCCCCCTAGTTATTGACCCCTCCGCTAAGGGAAAAAGTTTCTTCCTATCTAACCTATCAATGCCCTTATAATTTTGTATACATCAATCATGTCCCCCCTCAGCCTTCTCTGCTCTAGGGAAAACAACCCTAGCCTTTTCAGTCTCTCTTCATTGCTGAAACGCTCCAGCCCAGGCAACATCCTGGTGAATCTCCTCTGCACCCTCTCCAGTGCAATCACATCCTTCCTATAGTGTGATGCCCAGAACTGTACACAGTACTCCAGCTGTGGCCGAACTAGCATTTTTTACAGCTCCATCATAACCTCCCTGCTCTTATATTCTATGCCTCAGCTAATAAAGGCAAGTATGCCTTCCTAACCATCTTATCTACCTGTGCTGCTGCCTTCAGTGATATATGGACAAGTACACCAAGGTCCCTCTGACCTTCTGCACTTCCTCGGGTCCTACCATCCATTGTATATATTCCTTGCCTTGTTAGTCCTCCCAAAATGCATCGCCTCACACTTCTCAGGATTAAATTCCATTTGCCACTGCTCCGCCCATCTTACCAGTCCATCTCTATCGTCCTGTAATCTAAGGCTTTCCTCCTCACTATTTACGACACCACCAATTTTCATGTCATCTGTGAACTTACTGATCATACCTCCTATATTCACGTCTAAATCATTAATATACACTACAAACAGCAAGGGTCCCATCACCAATCCCCGTGGTACACCACTGGTCACAGGCTTCCACTCACAGAAACAACCCTCGACCATCACTCTCTGCCTCCTGCCACTAAGCCAATTTTGGATCCAATTTGCCAAATTGCCCTGGATCCCATGGACTCTTACCTTCTAAACCAATCTCCCATACGGGAGCTTATCAAAAGCCTTACTGAAGTCCATGTAGACATCAACTGCTTTACCCTCATCTACACATCTAGTCACCTCCTTGAAAATTTCAATCAAGTTAGTTAGACACGATCTCCCCCTGACAAAGCCATGCTGACTATCCCTGATTAATCCCTGCCTCTCCAAGTGGAGATTAATCCTGTCCCTCAGAACTTTTTCCAATAGTTTTCCAACCACTGATGTTAGACTCACCGGCCTGTAATTACCCAGTTTATCCTTGCTACCCTTCTTGAATAATGGTACCACATTCGCTGTCCTCCAGTCCTCTGGTACCTCTCCTGTGGCCAGAGAGGATCTGAAAATTTGTGTCAGAGCCCCTGCTATCTCCTCCCTAGCCTCATGTAACAGCCTGGGATACATCTCATCTGGGCCTGGGGATTTATCCACTTTTAAGCCTGCTAAAACAGCTAATACTTCCTCCCTTTCAATACTAATATGTTCAAGTATATCACAATCCCCCTCCCTGATCTCTACACCTACAACGTCGTGCTCCATAGTGAACACAGATGAAAAGTAATCATTTAAAACCTAACCGAAATCCTCCGGCTCCACACACACATTGCCACTTTGGTCCCCAATGGGCTCTACTCTTTCCCTGCTTATCCTCTTGCCCTTAATATACTTATAAAATCTTCATGTGTTAATGGAAACAGCCAGAAGAGAAGGTCTTGTTTAGACAGCAAATAGTGCAAAATAAATGTAAGCCGTATCAATTTATTTGGTTTGATCCACTCTAACATGGGGATATGTCCTGATCTAAGCAAAATAGAAGATATATAATCTATGCTTACACCCCAAGACCAAGAAGATTTGCAATGATAACTAGAGTTATTCAATTTCTTAGCACCCTATATATCCAACTTTGCCAAGAGAGCATCATCATTGAGAGAACTGCTAAGAAAAGGTGTTCCGTTTGTGTGGCAAGAGGACAACCAACACGTATTTGAATCAATTAAGCAGTTATTGTCAGAGAAGACGAGTCTTCTGAAATACTATGACCCAAGAATGGAAACAGTCTTGGAAGTCGATGCATTGCAGAAAGGGGTAGGAGCTTGCCTTATGCAGGAAGGGAAACCGATAATGTTTGGTTCAAAGAGTCTCTCACCAACTCAAGCCAATTACTCGAACATGGAGCACAAGATACTTGCTCTAGTATTTGGCATTACAAGGTTTCACAAGTACCTTTTGGGTCAGCGGTTCATTGTGGAAACAGATCACAAACCGTTCGAGATGATATGGCATAAATCTCTGACAAATGTGCATTTAGATTACAAAGGTGACTAGTCAAAATCCAAGGGTATGACTGTGAAGTCTGTTATAAATCAGGGAACAGGATGACTACATCAGACATATTGAGCTATTGCCAAATCCCAAGAAAACAGTAGATATTTAATTAGATCTGCAGGTTGACAGTGTGGATATAGAGGTTGAAGACATATTTAATGTTGACTTGATGAGCTTTCACTACACAAGTGCAACCAGCTTAGAGAAGAAACAGCCAAAGAACCACTGCTGAAAGCATTGCGGTGAGTTATTGCTGGTGGTTGCCCTGATACGATACAGGAGGTTCAAGACAACCTAAGAGCCTTTTGGCTGTACAGGGACGGGTTAGGTATCTCAAGCGGAGTAATATTTAAAGGAAGACAGGTGTTGATTCCTGAATCCCTTCATCAGGATATATTGTGGCAATCGCACCAGGGCCAATGGACATTGAGCAAATGAGATGCCTGGCGAGGGGAAACTGTGTACTCGCCTGGGATTAACTGCGATATCAAGAGAGCCTTGAGGATGTGTGAGGTGTGCCAAGCGCATCAACTAAACCACTACACCCTCACGAGATCTCATTACATCACTGATCGAGGATTGCAATGGATCGGTTCACCATTCGTGGTGATGATTTTCTCTTCATCAGAGATTACCTTTTAAAACTCCTTCTCATCAGACAGTTGAGTGATACATTGAGCACATCTGTCGCGAATACAATGAGTTTTTTTATTTGTTTGGGGGATGTGGGCATTGCTTGCTATGCCAGCATTTATTGCCCATCCCTAATTGCCCTTGAGAAGGTGGTGAGCCACCTTCTTGAACTGCTGCAGTCCTGGGGGTGTAGGTACACCCACAGTGCTGTTAGGAAGGGAGTTCCAGGATTTTGACTCAGCAACAGTGAAGGAACGGCGATATAGGTCCAAGTCAGGATGGTGTGTGCCTTGGAGGGGAACCTGCAGGTGGTGCCCATGTCCTTCTAGGTGGTAGAGTTCACAGGTTTGGAAGGTGCTGTCGAAGGAGCCTTGGTGAGTTGCTGCAGTGCATCTTGTAGATGGTACACATTGTTGCCACTGTGCGTCAGTGGTAGAGGGAGTGAATGTTGAAGGTGGTGGTTGGGGTGCCAATCAAGCGGACTGCTTTATCCTGGATGGTGTCGAGCTTCTTGAGCATTGTTGGAGCTGCACCCATCCAGGCAAGTGGAGAGTATTCCATCACACTCTTGACTTGTACTTTGTAGGTGGTGGACAGTCATTGGGGGGATCAGGACGTGAGTTACTTGCCACAGAATTCCCAGCCTCTGACCTGCTCTTGTAGCCACAGCATTTATGTGGCTGGTCCAGTTCAGTGTCTGGTCAATAGTGACCAGCAGGATGATGTTGGTTGGGGATTCAGCAACGGCAATGCCGTTGAACGTCAAGAGGAGATGTTTAGATTCTCTCTTGTTTGAGATGGTCATTCCCAGGAACTTGTGTGGTGCGAATGTTACTTGCCACTTATCAGCCCAAGCCTGGATGTTGTCCACATCTTGCTGCATATGGACATGGCCTGCTTCAGTATCTGAGAAGTTGTGAATGGTGCTGAGCACTGTGCAATAATCAGCAAATATCCACACTTCTGACCTTATGATTGAAGGAAGGTAATTGATGAAGCAGCTGAAGATGGTTGGGCCCAGGACACTACCCTGAGGAACTCCTGCAGTAATGTCCTGGGACTGAGATGATTGACCTCAAACAACCACAACCATCTTCCTTTGCGCTAGGCATATCTCCAATCAGCAGAGAATTTTCCCCCTGATTCCCATTGACTTCAGTTTTGCTAGGACTCCTTGATGCCATATTTGGTCAAACTATATTTAGTCTTTTTGTACACCGGAGGAGATTGCATCAGATAATGGTCCACAATATACAGGCAAACCATTTCAGGATATGTGTGCCAACTGGAGCATAAAACATGTAACAGTCTCTCCACATTATCCTAGATCCAACGGTCTTGTCGAGAAAATGGTTTGCACGATTAAATTGCTTATGGTGAAGTGCAGGGAAACAAAGCAAGATTTCGAGATTGTTATGTTGCATTTATGGGCAACACCATTGGACATGGGATTACCGTCACCAACCAAAATCGTGTTCGGGAGACAGATCGTAGAATCATAGAAAGATTACGGCACAGAAGGAGTACATTCAGCCCGTTGTGCCCGTGCTGGCTGAAAAACTTGCCACCCAATCTAATCCCACTTTCCAGCACCTGGTCCATAGCCGTGCCTGTTACAGCAGGTGCATATCCAGCTAGCTTTTAAAAGAATTGAAGGTTTCTGCCTCCACCACCATTCCTGGCAGTGAATTCCGGACATCCACCACCCTCTGAGTGGAAGGGTTTTTCCCTCATGTCCCTTCTAATCCTTCTACCAATCACCTTAAATCTGTGCCCCCGGTAATTGACCTCTCCGCTAGGGTAAACAGGTCCTTCCTGTCTATTCTATCTAGGCCCCTCATAATTTTGTACACCTCAATTAAGTCACCCCTCAGCCTCCTCTGTTCTAAGGAAAACAACCCTAGCCTATTCAATCTTTCCTCATAGCTGCAATTTTCAAGCCCTGGCAACATTCTTGTAAATCTCCTTTGTACTCTCTCCAGAGCAATTATGTCCTTCCTGTAATGTGGTGACCAGAACCGTAAGCAATACTCCAGCTGTGGTCTAACCAGCATTTTATACAGTTCCAGCATGCCTTCTTCACCACTCTATCTACCTGTCCTGCCACCTTCAGGGACCTGTGGATCAGAACGACACTTCTGAGTCATCATCTGTCCAGGTTTGCATCAGTGCAGGAAAGACTACTGGAAAGGCAAGAGAAGATGAAGTTTACACATGATTGGCATGCATGTGCTGAATTGCTTAGTTTATGTGTGGGGCAAAAGGTTTGAGTTATTCACCCTGGTTCCAGAAGGAACCTGGTTCTCTCAGAACTATCTAAGGTTTTCAGCGAGCCAAGATCATTACATCAACTACCAGAGTGACATTGAGGAGGAACAGATGTCAACTAAGGGAATTGTCCAACTGCATCTTATCCAATATTCCAAAAGCAGCGAGAACACGTTCGCAGGTGAGGTCTCAGAGTGAAATTGTGGAAGACCACTGTGAAGGCAACCAGCACAGCACTAATGCACAGGATACCCATACATCTACATTGACAAGTCAAGAACACCATAGTAATGATTCTAGATCTCAGAAGAGTTTTACTATTACAAGGTCTGGGTGTATTAGCAAACCACCAATACTTTTTAGGGACACTTAAATGATGGATGGTGTTCAAACCTTTATATAAATAGCGTTCAGAGCATTCCTGTTATGTTAAGTGATTTACTCTTATTGTGTAATGTTCTCCTTATGGAAAAGGCGAATGTTGTAATATTGCTTTGATGGAATATATAAATAGTGAGTGTGCATCATCACTGCAGGAAGTGATATCATACAGCATGTGACATAACAGTAGGAGTTGTGTTGATCCCTAGTAAGACCTGCATGTAGAGCTCTCCTGCAATTTGCATACAGTATTGTGAGTCTTCAATGAAAACCCAAAGTATTTGTTACTATTCATTAGTGTGTGTGATTGGTAACTGTGTGAATAACCCAGTAAAACAGCAGTAATGCCCAGGTTGTGAAATACATTCTCCTCATTATTATAGGACTCAATCATCTCCAAGAATGCCTTCAATTAACTGCATTCCCCTGACCGGGGCTAGATTATGTATTAATTCTATATTGATAACCTTTTCCTTAATCCCTCACTTGGTTCCATTATGGCAGCAGAGTGGTTATATTACTCAATTAGTAATCCACAGGCCTGGGCTACTAATGTAATATGAATGTGAGTTCAAATCCCACCATGGCAGTTTGAGAGTTTGAATTCATTGTTTAAAAACCTACTTATAACAAAAAGTGAGTATGAAGCTGCTGAATTGTCATTAAAAAGCCCAACTGGTTCATTAATGTCCTTTAGGGAGAAAACCCAACTAGCCTTACCTGATCTGGGATTTAGGTAACTCCAATTCCACAGTAAAAGTTATCTATGAAGTTGTTTACCTAACTCAATTCTCTCACTATGGGCAATTAGGAAGGGGCATTAAATACCAACTGTGGCATTGATGCCCATTTCTGAGAATAAATAAAAATAAATTTACCAGTATCACCTTTGATCACTGAGGGTGATTTTAGACCTCAGATTTGTGATGCAATTTTCTTGCTTCTACCGCATACACTCAGCAGCTTCTGATGTCTACGTTACAAGTACTGTAGTACAATCTTGCAATCTCATTTACACATCAGCCAAGGAGGAACCTTACCCTCCAATATGTTATATACAGCTATTTATTACATCTCCCATTAAAACACAGACCAGTAATTCCCTCGCACTTTAGTCCAATGCATCATTAACACTTTTACTGAGTTTATCAAACCCTTCATGGATCTTTTTAAATAATAGCCCATTGACCAAAGGCAGTATTGAATAAAATCAGTCATTTTCTTTTCTAGACTGTACGAGTGGTCCTCTCCCTATGTTTTTCACAGGTTATATTGTAAGTTCTGAGAGACCATTGTGTTCTTGCAGTAACCGTACAACTGTACGTCCTTGGTTTGGTATTGCTTACAAACAAGTGATCTCCAGGCTGAGGGAATTGACAATACATTCAAAGGTAACCGCCACAACATTCAAAGAGGAAATAGCGAGAGTTCAGAGCCAACATGTACCCGTTAAGGTGAAGGGTAGGACCAGCAAGTCCAGGGAACCCTGAATGTCAAGGGATATAGAGGATTGGATAAGGAAAAAAAAAAGAACACTTATGGCAGATTCAGAGTGCTGAAAACAGCAGACGCACTAGAGGAGTATAGAAAGTGTAGGGGGGTACTTAAAAAAACTAATTAGGAGAGAGAAGAGGGGACATGAAAAATCACTGGTGGGCAAGATAAAGGAAAATCTCCAGGAAGAAGCGGAGAGCCCTCAAACCATCCTGGTGGGGGATGGAGGTGTAGAGAGATTGGACGTCCATCGTGAAGAGGAGGCGGTTGGGACCAGGAAACTGGAAATTGTCAAAATGACGTAGGGCGTCAGGAGAGTCACGGATGTAGGAGGGAAGAGACTGGACCAGCGGAGAAAAGATAGAGTCTAGATAGGAAGAAATAAGTTCAGTGGGGCAGGAGCAGGCTGACACAATGGGTCTGCCGGGACAGTCCCGTTTGTGGATTTTGGGAAGGAGGTAGAAGCGGGCTGTCCGGGATTGTGGGACTATGAGGTTGGAAGCTGTAGAGGGAAGATCTCCAGAGGAGATGAGGTCAGTGACAGTCCTTTGGACGGTGGCTTGATGTTCGGTGGTGGGGTCATGGTCCAGAGGGAGGTAGGAAGAAGTGTCTGTGAGTTGGCGTTGAGCTTCTGCAAGGTAGAGGTCGGTACGCCATACAACAACAGCACCACCCTTGTCTGCAGGTTTGATGACCATGTCGGGGTTAGACCTGAGAGAACGGAGTGCCTCAAGTTCAGAGGGGGACAGGTTGGAGTGAGTGAGGGGGGCAGAGAAATTGAGACGACCAATGTCTCGCTGACAGTTTTCAATGAAGAGATCAAGAGCGGGTAAGAGACCAGGGGGAGGGGTCCAGGTAGAGGGAGAATGCTGGAGGCGGGTGAATGGGTCTGCTGGTCGGGGGGAGGACTCCTGGTCAGAGAAGTGAGCCCGGAGGCGGAGGCGACGGAAGAAGAGCTCAACGTCATGCCGAGCGCGAAATTCATTGAGGTGGGGGCGTATGGGGATAAAACTGAGACCTTTGCTGAGTACAGAACGCTCAGCATCAGAGAGGGGGAGGTCAGAGGGTATAGTGAATACACGGCAAGGGGTCAGATCAGAAGGGGTGGGGTCAGAGAGAAGTGAAGCGGAGGGAGGATCTGGAAGTAGTTCAAGAGTTCACCTACCTAGGCTCAACTATCACCAATAACCTGGCTCTCGATGTAGAAATTAACAAGCGCATGGGAAAGGCTTCCACTGCTATGTCCAGACTGGCCAAGAGTGTGTGGGAAAATGGCGCACTGACACGGAACACAAAAGTCCGAGTGTATCAAGCCTGTGTCCTCAGTACCTTTCTCTACGGCAGTGAGGCCTGGACAACGTTTGTCAGCCAAGAGTGACGTCTCAATTCATTCCATCTTCGCTGCCTCCGGAGAATCAGGTGGCAGGACCGTATCTCCAACACAGAACAAAGTCCTCAAGGCGGCCAACATCCCCAGCTTATACACATTACTGAGTCAGCGGCGCTTGAGATGGCTTGGCCATGTGAGCCGCATGGAAGATGGCAGGATCCTCAAGGACACATTGTACAGCGAACTCGTCACTGGTATCAGGCCTACCGGCCGTCCATGTCTCCGCTTTAAAGACGTCTGCAAACGCGACATGAAGTCCTGTAACATTGATCACAAGTCATGGGAGTCAGTTGCCAGCGATCGCCAGAGCTGGCGGGCAGCCATAAAGGCGGGACTAAAGTGTGGCGAGTCGAAGAGACTTAGCAGTTGGCAGGAAAAAAGACAGAAGCGCAAGGGAGAGCCAACTGTGTAACAGCCCCGACAACCAATTTTATCTGCAGCACCTGTGGAAGAGTCTGTCACTCTAGTATTGGCCTTTATAGCCACTCCAGGCGCTGCTCCACAAACCACTGACCATCTCCAGGCGCTTACCCATTGTCTCCCGAGACAAGGAGGCCAAAGAAGAAGAATAATAGTTCTGGCACACTCTTTGTTGCTGCTGCCAGTACCCTGCACACACTTTTTATCTGACCGTGGCTTATTGTAGCCTCTGACTACATTGTCATAGCCAGATTTCCTACACTAATGTGCCCAATGCCCTTTCAAGCCGTACACCTTGCAATGGTCTTGAAACACCGGACTATTACGCGGCTGGTGCAGGAAACTGCACCGCCCAAAGGATTTATTCTGTTTTGGCACCTTGGCCACTTCACTAATTGTCGCCAATACATGGAGTTGTACATCGGGCCTTTTTGATCCTCATCGGATAGGCCTGATATATTAATTCAATGGAGTCCCTCATTTCCAATGGCTATTTCAATCTTCACTGCCTATCTGTCAGGTTCAGCAATGCATAAATCTGAGAAACAGAATTCCATTCTCTGGCAAAAAAGTTTAAACTCGGATAGGATATCTCTGTCATTCCAATTCATGACGGGAAATTTAGTAGCCATCGATCTGATGCTCCTTGCTTCTCAAGGATCCTTCTGGTTTACTGTGGGTTGGGTTTCCTTCAATGGAAATACCAAACAGTACTGCAGAACTGCTGTGGCTGCAGCTTGAGTTTTTGCCATGCCCAGCCCTGGACTCTGTATCACAGTAGTTCTGTGGCACTGTAGCCTGTATCGGGTGCTTTTCCTTTGGCCCCACTCACAAAGCTGTTTTTGCCGGGAACTGCACCATGACGCCCCAACGGCTTTACAACATTTCAGCCCGATTCCAAACCGACTTTCACAGCCCAATCCTGAACCAACTTAATATTCTTACTGACCACCGATCCGGTTATCCTCCTAGTCAGTTACTCACTGCTTTTTTGAGCACTGATCTTTGAGGGTACTTCTCCCTCCTGGTGTCTCACTGTATTACTTCTACCTTTGTAGCAGAGCGCTTGTGTTGTCCCAATTTCATTTCCTGGCTTCTCCTGGTCTTCAGACCGGCTCCGCTCCGTGATCTCTGCACTGAAGCGAATCACCACAACTCTGATCTTCACTGTTGCACTTTAACTTTACTTCTGTAACGTGGTCTTCGAAAACAGCTGCCACCATATTGTGTTACTGGGTTCTTCACATAAACTTACCAATCACACACTAATGAATGGTAACAAATACTTTGTGTTTTTATTGAAGATTCACAACACTATATACAAGTTACAGGAGAGCTCTACATGCACATGTTACTGGGGATCAACACAACTCCTACTGCTGTGTCACATGCTGTATGACATCACTTCCTGCAGTGATGATGCGCACTCACTATCTACATCCCTGCATACCTACATAACAACTACCTGTCAATGCAGAGGGAGATTTTAATCAAATACCTCCAGACCACCTGCTCCCAACATCCCCCCCCCCCCCCCCCCCATTGGGACTGAGCCCCAATCTTTTTACATATAGTCCAGAACGATAGGAATGGCTTGTATGTGATGGCTCAGGTCACATGATTTTGGGATAGAGATGTGTGTGCAGATGTGATGTAATGTAGGTGAGGCAACCAGTACATGGAATGCATGATAATGATGCACCATAGAAAGCGTCCCAGACATGCTCAGTGACACCAACACCACCACTATGTGAAATGGTTAGTGTGACTCAGGAGAGCAAGAGCATTTACTGTAGCACTACCAATTTAAACTTTTTACTCCACACCCTGACACATGCTCTATCTGGAAACTGACTTCTGCACAGAAATTAATGAAACAGGTAGAATAGTTAAATACACTTGTACCCATCAGAGGAATTGAAATTAAAGCAGAGAAAAACAGAATTGAAAATTCCAAATGCAGGGTTTATTCTCCTGAGTTTAATCACTGAAATTGGAACAATTGAGGTCTAGGAATATACAATACTTAGATTATCCTTGAGATGAATAATGGTAATTGGAGTGCTCGAGGATCTTTTAAGTCCTGGAGATGATTTCTTGAGATATGGTAGGAGTGTCGAAATTGGTTTTAAAGCTATGCTCATTGTGCAAAGATTGGTATATGATGTCAACAAAATAGTGCGTGTGGATCTTCCCCGCTACCCACCCCCGCTCCATCCCCAAACTCAGGACCACAAGAGGGGGTCGGTGTTAGAGAAGTTATGCTATATGAGATTGTGTTTAGATTCCACCCCATATCAAGGACTCCATCTGGTGGTTGAAAAACAGATTCTGCAGAAATCACTCAAACAAGCAGCGTCTGGAACATTTCCAAAGTCAAATCAGCCATTCAAAGCTTTTCATAGCTCATGTAGTCTTTCACCCACAGATATCATTGAGACAGCAAGTCTTTGGAATACTGACCTAATGGGAGTTCATGTAAACCAAGGGTAAATGTCATGAAAGACAGGTAATTTAATGGCCTTTAGCTGTAGGTATAATAATTATACCATTTTAATGTGAAGTTAGGGAGTCTGAGGGGATATTTGGAGGACTGGCCATCCTACTACTGAGCTCAGCAACTGTTAACATGAGCCTTTGCATCATTGCATATGCTGTCTATGAATATCATTCCCTCTAATAAAGCCATAAGCAAAAGACTCGACGTTACTCCTGGCACAGAGACAACAGCTCCAAGCTCATCCCTCACGCATCTCCAACAGGTTAACGAACCTGACATCAACTGTGAATAGAATATTCAGAAACATGCTGAAAGATAGGAGGGAGGAAATTGGACCTCATTAAGCCCATTTATATGCAGAAAATTAACTTTGGAACAAATTTCAGGTCATGATCTCTCAAGCCTGATCTCCCAATTTGGCAGCTGGCAACTTGCCATTTGCCAGGACACCCATCTGAAACAGACATTGGACACCTTGAATAGGCAAACCATGGGCCTGCATTAGCTCTATGCTTGAAATTTGTTATCAACTAGAGTCCACTCAGCTTTTCAAGTCTAGCGTGGCCTAATCACTGGGGCCTGCCCACAGAAGATAAGTAACTTTATTATAATTCATTTCTGTGCAGTATTCCTGGCTCCACAAAAATACCACAGGTCACTGCTGGCCCAGGTTCACCAGCCACCCCGCAACCCACTCCCTCCGCTACCCCTCAACATCTACCAGCAGGCTGACGCAGTGTCAGAGCTGGCTGAATTTTCAAACTCTCTAACCAGTCAGGTGACACTCACCAATTTTATGCAGATGAGGTTCAAAGCCCAATTTCAATTGAGTCTTAGACTGCGATCTCAGGCACATGTTACAATTGCAACACCAATTCCACACCACTTTACGGTGTTACTCCGATTTCTCAGCCATGGTAGAATGACAGGGAATCAACATTCATTTATGGGAGTAAAGTCTTGCCTGACAAATTTACTGGAGTTCTTCAAGGAAATAATGGGCCTTTATCACAGAATCATTACATTCCAGAAGGAGGCTATTCGGCCCATCGTGTCCGCACTCCGAAAGAGCAATTCCCTCATTTCCATTCCCCAGCCTTCTCTCCATAACCCTGCACATTCTTCCTTTTCATATAACTGTCTAACTCCCTTTTGAATGCTTCAATTGAACCTGCCTCCACCACGTTCTCAGGCAGTGCATTCCCGACCTTAACCACTCTGCATAAAAAAGTTTTTCCTCATGTGACTTTTGCTTCTCTTACCAAATACTTTAAATCTGTGCACTCTCATTCTCAATCCTTTCATGAGTGGGAACATCTACTCTGCCCAGAACCCTCATGATTTTGAATACCTCTATCCTTCTCAGCCTTCTCTTCTCCAAGGAAAACAGTCCCAATGTCTCCAATATATCTTCATAACTGAAATTGCTCATCCCTGGAACCATTCTCGTGAATCTTTTCTGTACTCTCTCCAATGCTCTCACGTCTTTCCTAAAGTGCGGTGCCCAGAACTGGACACAATAGTCTGGCTGAGGCCGAACTAGTGTCTTATACAAGTTCAACATAACTTCCTTATTCTTGTACTCTATGCCCCTATTAATAAAGCCCAGGATACTATCTGCTTTATTAACCGCTCTCTCAACCTGTCCTGCCACCTTCAATGACTTATGCACATATACACCCAGGTCCCTCTACTCCTGCACCCCCTTTAGAATTGTACTCTTTATTCTATATTGTCTCTCCATGTTCTTCCTACCCAAATGAATCACTTCACATTTCTCTGCATTGAACGTCATCTGCCTGTCTGCCCATTCCACCAAATTCTTTATGTCCTTTTGAAGTTCTACACTATCCTCCTCACTGTTCACACTGCTTTCAACAGAATCACATGACCATGGAAATTCTGCAGACAAGCTATGTTTAGATTTCAGCAAAGCTTTTGTGACTGTGCTGTAAGGTAGGAAGGCTTGAGATAGGCAGGAAGCTTCTAAAGTGAAAAGTTGAGAAAGGAAAGGATGGTTGTGAATGGAGCTGCGTCAACATGGCCTAAGCCAGTAGAGGGGTATCACAGGGATCAATGCTGGGACCATTGTAGCTTACAGTGTATACAAACGATTTAAAGCATGAGATGGAAATACAGCTATCCAAGTTTGCAAATGACACCAAATCTGGGGGGGGTGGGGGGGGGGGGGGGCGGGGAGGGGGAGTAATTTTTACAACTGGCGGACAAAGAAATCAAATACAAAGGAATTTGGATAGCCTGGGGAGGTGGGCTGATGAGCTGCGGATGGTATTTCATGTGCACTTGTTCTGAGAAAAGAAGGAACAACCTCTTTCAATACCTCAGGATGTCCCAAGTACTTTACAGCCAATGAAGTAGTTTGTTTGAACTGGAGTCATTATTATATAGTAGGGAAATGTGACAGCCAATTTGCATATTGCAAGGTTCCACATACAGCAATGAAATAAATGAACAGATAATCTGGTGTTGGTGGAGGGATAAATATTGGTCAGAACACTTGGATAACTACCCTGCTCTTCTTTGACCAGTATCATTGGATCTTTTTCCTCTGCCTGAAAAATCAGAGGGGCCTTGGTTTAACATCTCATCTGAAAAACCCCCAACACTGCTATATTCCCTCAACACTGCAGTGTTAGCCTGGATTATATACACAGATTTTCAAGCAGGGCTTGAACCCATAAACTTCAACCACAGAGAATAAGAGAGCCACCTCTGAACCAAGGTTAACCCATTCAAGTTCAAGCTAAGGAAACCTGGGTCTGTTCAACAGAGCAGTTTAGAGGAGGTTTTATCCAACATCAATAATCTGTAAGTTTTTGATGCTGACACTGGAAATGCCTTGTCTTTCCCCAAAAAAACCATCCTTTAGCCTGATGAGTCCATAAGCTCATCTAAAATAACAGTGTAATAATCACAGCCACACTGTTCCTTATTTGGAGATACTGTCATAACACCAGCTTATCAAATTTCTATGGGCTTAATGGTGAGTTGTGTTATACTATCTTCCAGGCATTTATTTACCAGCATGTAGCTTGAGGATTAGCAATGCTTATGAGCCATAGAGTTATACAGCACAGAAACAGGCCCTTCAGCCATTGTGTCTGTGACAGCCATCAAGCACCTAACTATTCTAATCCCATTTTCCAGCACTTGGCCTGTAGCCTTGTATGCTACGGCATTTCAAGTGCTCATCTAAATACTTCTAAAATGTTGTGAGGGTTCCTACCTCTACCATCTCTTCAGGCAGAGTGTTCCAGATTCCAGCCACCCTCTGAATGAAATTTTTTTCCCTCAAATCCCCTCTAAACCTCCAGCCCCTTACCTTAAATCTATGCCCCCTGGTTATTGATCCCTCCGCTAAGGGAAAAGGTTTCCTCCTATCTAATCTATCAATGCCCCTATAATTCTGTATACCTCAATCATGTCCCCCTTCAGCCTTCTCTGCTCCAAGGAAAACAACCCTAGCCTTTTCAATCTCTCTTCATAGCTGAAATGCACCAGCCCAGGCAACATCCTGGTGAATCTCCTCTGCACCCCCTCCAGGGCAATCACATCCTTCCTATAGTGTGGTGCCCAGAATTGTACACAGTACTCCAGCTGTGGCCGAACTAGCATTTTTTACAGCTCCATCATAACCTCCCTGCTCTTATATTCTATGCCTCAGCTAATAAAGGCAAGTATGCCTTCCTAACCATCTTATCTACCTGTGCTGCTGCCTTCAGTGATCTATGGACAAGTACACCAAGGTCCCTCTGACCCTCTGTACTTCCTAGGGTCCTCCCATCTATTGTATATTTCCTTGCCTTGTTAGTCCTCCCAAAATGCATCACCTCACACTTCTCAGGATTAAATTCCATTTGCCACTGCTCCGCCCATCTTACCAGCCCATCTATATCGTCCTGTAACCTAAGGCTTTCCTCCTCACTATTAACGACACCACCAATTTTCGTGTCATCTGCGAACTTACTGATCATACCTCCTATATTCACGTCTAAATCATTAATGTACACTACAAACAGTAAGGATCCCAGCACCGATCCCTGCGGTACACCACTGGTCACAGGCTTCCACTTGCAAAAACAACCTTCGACCATCACCCTCTGCCTCCTGCCACTAAGCCAACTTTGGATCCAATTTGTCAAATTGCCCTGGATCCCATGGGCTCTTACCTTGACGATCTCCCATGCGGGACCTTATCAAAAGCCTTACTGAAGTCCATGTAGACTACATCAACTGCTTTATCCTCATCAACACATCTAGTCACCTCCTTGAAAAATTCAATCAAGTTAGTTAGACATGATCTCCCCCTGACAAAGCCGTGCTAACTATCCCTGATTAATCCCTGCCTCTCCAAGTGGAGATTAATCCTGTCCCTCAGAATTTTTTCTAATATTTTTCTACCACTGATGTTAGACTCAATGACCTGTAATTACCGGGTTTATCCCGGCTACCCTTCTTGAATAATGGTACCACATTCACTGTCCTCCAGTCCTCTGGTACCTCTCCTGTGGCCAGAGAGGATCTGAAAATTTGTGTCAGAGCCCCTGCTATCTCCTCCCTTGCCTCACATAACAACCTGGGATACATCTCATCTGGGCCTGGGGATTTATCCACTTTTAAGCCCGCTAACCCTGCTAATACTTCTGCCCTTTCAATACCAATATGTTCAAGTATATCACAATCCCCCTCCCTGATCTGTACACCGACATCGTCCTTCTCCATAGTGAACACAGATGAAAAGTAATCATTTAAAACCTCACCTATGTCCTCCGGCTCCACACACAGGTTGCCACTTTGATCCCTAATGGGCCCTACTCTTTCCCTGCTTATCCTCTTGCCCTTAATATACTTATAAAACACCTTGGGATTTTCCTTTATCTTGCCCGCCAGTGTTTTCTCATGTCCCCTCTTCGCTCTCCTAATTACTTTTTTTAAGTACTCCCCTACACTTTCTATACTCCTCTAGTGCCTCTGCTGTTTTCAGTGCTCTGAATCTGCCATAAGCCTCCTTTTTTTTCTTTATCCAATCCTCTATATCCCTTGACATCCCTGGGTTCCCTGGACTTGTTGGTTCTACCCTTCACCTTAACAGGTATATATTGGCTCTGAACTCTCACTATTTCCTCTTTGAATGACTCCCACTGGTCTGATGTAGACTTTCCTACAAGTAGCTGCTCCCAGCTCACTTTGGCCAGATCCTGTTTTATCATATTGAAATCGGCCTTCCCCCAATTCAGTACCTTTATTTCTGGTCCATCTTTGTCCTTTTCCATAACTACCTTAAATCTTAGAGTTATGGTTACTATCCCTGAAATGCTCCCCCACTAACACTTCTACCACTTGTCGGGCTTCATTCCCTAGTATTAGGTCCAGTACTGCCACTTCTCTTGTCGGACTTTCTACGTACTGGGTCAAAAAGCTCTCCTGTATGCATTTTAAGAATTCCGCCCCCTTTATGCCTTTTGCACTAAGACTATCCCAGTTGATATTGGGGAAGTTGAAATCCCTCACTATTATTACCCTATTATTTTTACACCTCTCTCAGATTCGCCTACATATCTGCTCCTGTCTCTCTCCCTGACTGTTTGGAGGCCTGTAGTACACTCCCAGCCAAGTGATTGTCCCCTTTTTGTTTTTAAGTTTTACCCACATGGCCTCATTTGAGGAACCTTAGGGCAGCATAGTGGCACAAGGATGGCACAGTGGTCAACACTGCGGTTAGCACTGCAACCTCACAGCTCCAGCAACCCGGATTCAGTTCTGGGTACTGCCTGTGTGGAGTTTGCAAGTTCTCCCTGTGACCGTGTGGGTTTTCTCTGGGTGCTCTGGTTTCCTCCCACATGCCAAAAAATTATGGGTTGATAGGTAAATTGGCCATTGTAAAAAAAAAAATTGCCCCTAGTGTAGGTAGGAGAAGTGGGGGATGTGAGAGGGAAAAATGGGATTAATGTAGGATTGGTAGAAATGGGTGGTTGATGGTCAGTGTGGACTTGGTGGGCCAAAGGGCCTGTTTCAGTGCTGTATCTCTCTATATCATCCCTCCTTACTGCAGTAATTGACTCCTTGATCAACAGTGTGATGCCACCTCCTCCTTTACCCCCTCCCATGTCACACCTGTAGATTCTATACCCTGGAATATTGAGCTGCCAGTCCTGCCCGTCCCTCAACCATGTCTCTTGTGATAGCAATAATATCATAATCATGTGCTAATCAATGCCCTCAATTCATCTGCCTTACTAGTAAGACTCCTTGCATTAAAATAGATGCAATCCAGCCATGCATTTTTCACTTGTGCCTTAACAGGTCTATATTTGCTCTGCCTTCCAGACTGACTCAGTTTCTCTTTTATATTTGACTGTGCATCACCCCCTACTGTACCTCCACTCTGTATCCCATCCCCTTCCCAAATTAGTTGGCTAACCAAAGTCAGCTTGGTTCAGTTCGTGCCACCCTCACCTCTAAGTCAAAAGGTTGTGGGTATTATGTTCTTATATTAGGAATTGGTCACTTTTCCTACTCTAGGCTTTTTTTGGGTAGAGTTCAGAATTTTAGAAAGCTTCCTACTTTCCAGAGAGTGCCTCCCTCTGCTCTGATATCCAGATCAGTTGGTGTCATGTACAGTCAAATAAATCTCTTCATTTATGTTTGGCTTACTGTTTCTATCACATATACTCACATGATCTTGCTTATCTTTGAATCTTTGCTCTAGACTGTGAGTTAGGCTTTACCTGACAAACAAATATATTAAACATTCTCAGCCCCAGGACATCACTGCAGGAGTTCCTAGTGTCCTAGGCCCAACCATTTTCAGCTGTTTCACCAAAGACTTTCCCTCCATCATAAGGTCAGAAGTGGGGATGTTCGCTGATGATTGCATGATGTTCGGCACCATTCACAACTCCTCAGATACTGAAGCAGTCCATGCCCACATGCAGCAAGACCTGGACAACATTCAGGCTTGGGCTGATAAGTGGCAATTAACATTCATGCCACACAAGTGCCTGGCAATGACCATCTCCAACAAGAGAGGGTCTAACCATCTCCCCTTGACATTTAACAGCATTACCATAGCTGAATCCCCACTATCAACATCCTGAGGGTTACCATTGATCAGAAACATAACTGGACAAGCCATATAAATACTGTGGCTACAAGAGCAGGTTAGAGACTTGGAATTCTGCAGCAAGTAACTCACCTCCTGACTCCCCAAAGCCAGTCCACCATCTACAAGGCAAAAGTCAGGAGTGTGATGAATACTGCATGGGTGCAGCTCCAACAGCACTCAAGAAGCTCGACACCATCCAAGACAAAGCAGCCCACTTGATCAGCACCCCATCCACCACCTTCAACATTCACTCCCTCTATGAACAGTGCACAGTGGCAGCAGTGTGTACCATATTCAAGATGCACTTCAGCAACTCACCAAGGCTCCTTCAAAAGCACCTTCCAAACCCACGACCTCTACCACCCAGAAGGACAAGGGCAGCAGATACATGGGAACACCACCACTTGTAAGTTCCCCTCCAAGTCACACACCATCCTGACTTGGAACTATATCACCGTTCCTTCACTGTTGCTGAGTCAAAATCCTGGAGCTCCCTTCCTAACAGCACTGTGGGTGTACCTACACCCCCAGGACTGCAGCGGTTCCTCAAGTGATGAATCGGTGCTCCTCCATTTTGAACAATAGTTGGAAGAAGTACTGAGGGTAGCAAGGGCACTGAATGTACACTGGGTGAAGAATTTCGATGTTGATCACCAGGAGTGGCTCAGTGGCATCCCTACTAACCAAGTTGGTCAATTCCTGAAAGACATATCTGCCAGACTGGGCCTGCAGCAGGTGGTGATAGAACCAACAAGAGGGAAAAAACCATTTGGCTTCATCCTCACCAATATACCCGTCGCAGATGCATCTGACTATGGCAGTATTAGTAGGAAAGTCCTTGTGGAGGCAAAGTCCCATCTTCACACTGAGGACACAATCCATCATGTTGCTTGGCACTACAACCTTGCTAAATGTGATAGATTCAGAACAGATCTCACAGCTCAAAACTGTGCATCCATGCACTGTGGACATCAGCAGTAGCAGAATTGTACTTCACCACAATCTGTAACCTCATGACCTGGCATATCCCTCGCTCTACCATTAACATCAATTCAAGCGAACAACCCTGATTCAATGGAGAGAGTAAGAGAACATGCCAGAAACAGCACTAGGCATACATAAAAATGAGATGCCAACTTGGTGAAGCTACAACACAGGGCTACATGCATGGTAAACAGTGAAAGCAGCAGGCTATAGACAGAAGAAAGTGATCACACAGCCAAAGAATCAGATCAAAGCTCTGCAGTCCTGCCACATCCAATCAAACAACCAACCGGAGAAGGAGGATCCACTAACATTTCCATCCTCAATGATGGGGGAGCCCAGCATATAAGTGCAAAAGACAAGGCTGAAGCATTTGCAGCCATCCTCAGCCAGATGCGCCAACTCAGCCTCCTCCTGAGGTCCCCAATATCACAGATACCAGTCTACAGTCATTTGATTCACTCCACATGATAGCAAGAAATAACTCAAGACACTGTATGCAGCAAAGGCTATGGGCCCGAACAATATTCCAGCTGTAGGACTGAAGGCTTGTGCTCCAGAAACATCTGTGCCCCCAGCCAAGCTGTTCCAGTACAGCTACAACACTGGCATCTACCCGACAATGTGGAAAATTGGCCAGGTATATCCTGTACACAAAAAGGAGGAAAAGTCCAATCGGGCCAATTAGCATGCCATCAGTCTACTCTCAATCATCAGCAAAGTGATGGAAGGTGTCAATGACAGTGCTATCATGCGGCACTTACTGAGCAGTAAGCTGTTCACCTATGCTCCGTCTGGGTTCCGCCAGGACCACTCGGCTCCAAACCTCATTACAGCCGAGGTCCGAACATGGACAGAAGACCAGAATTCCAGAGGTGAGATAACAGTGACTGCCCTAGACATCAAGGCAGTATTAGACCAAGTTTAGCATCAAGGAGCCCGAGCCAAATTGAAGTCTGTGGGAATCAGGGGGAACATTCTTTACTGATTGGAGTCATACCTGGCACAAAGGAAGATGGTTGTGGTTGTTGGAGTCCAAACATCTCAGCCCCAAGACATTGCTGCAGGAGTTTCTCAGGGGAATGTCCTAGCCCCGAACATCTTCAGCTGCATCATCAATGATCCTCCCTCCAACATAAAGTCATAAGTTGGAATGTTCACTGATGATTGCAGTGTTCAGTACCGTTTGCAACTCCTCAGATTTTGAAGCAGTGCATGAATGTAGCAAGCCCTGGACAATATTCAGGCTCGGGCTGATAGGTGGCAAGTAATATTCATGCCACATAATTGCCAGGCAATGACCATCTCCAACAAAAGACAATCTAACCATCTCCCCTTGACATTAACAGCATTACCATTACTGAATTCCCCACCATCGACATCCTGGGGGTTACCATTGACCAGAAACTGAACTGGACTAGCCATTTAAGTACTGCAGCTTCAAGAGCAGGTCAGGGGCTGGAAATTCTGTGGTGAGTAACTCACCTCCTGACCCCCCAATGCCTGCCCACCATCTACAAGGCATAAGTCAGGAGTTTGATGGAATATTCTCCACTTGCCTGGATGAGTGCAGCTCCAACTACACTCAAGATGCTCGACACCATCCAGGCCAAAGCAACCCGCTTGCTCCCCACCCTTTCCACCACCTTAAACGTTCACTCCCTCCACCACCGACGTACAGTGGCTGTCGTGTGCACCATCTACAAGATGCACTGCAGCAACTCACCAAGGCTCCTTCAATAGCACCTTCCAAACCCGTGACCCCTACCACCTAGAAGGGCAAGAGAAGTAGGTGCATGGGAACACCACCACCTGCAAGTTCCCCTCCAAGCCACACACCATCCTGACTTGGAACTATATCATCGTTCCTTCACTGTTGGGTAAAAATTCTGGAACTCCCTTCCTAACAGCACTGTTGGTCTATCTACATCACATGGACTGCAGCACTTCAAGAAGGCCACCATCTTTTCTGGGCAATAAGGATGGGCAATAAATGGCGGCCTTGCCAGTGATGCCTACATCCCATGAACGAAGTAAAAGAAAAGTTTTAAACCCTTAAGTACAGTACTGAGATGTATATTCTTTGGATGAAATACTAAACCAATCAACTTTTTCTGGTGCACATTAAAGATGCAATTTATGTTGTAGCCTTAGTCCCAAAGGAATCTCTCTCTCTATTAGAGAGAAACAGTTGGCAATGTATTGCTTGAACGTCACCACTCCTCAAGCAAAGGGTAAGGCAAGGAAGCAGGTCTCCATGAACTACCACAGCCAGTATGGGGATTGAACCCACACTGTTGGTTTGTTTCTACATCACACTCTAACTGAGCTAACCAACCCCACAGTACAACTTATATAAGCAGGACAGCAATAAATGTTAGATGGTGTTAGAAACAAAGCATGACATTATTATATACACCTTATTTTTAAGCACTTTTCTTTATGTGGAGACAGGTGGAGAAAGGAACCAGGGTCAGAGACACAGACACACAGTTAGCTACTATTCGTGGCTCAGTTGATAGCAGGCTCGCCTCAGAAAATTGTGCATTCGAGTCCCATTCTAAGACATGAGCACAAAAATCAGGCTGATACTCCAGTACAGCACTGGAGGGAGAACTACACTGTCAGAAGTGCTGTCTTTCGGATGAGATGTTAAACCAAGGCCTTGTTTGCCCTCTCAGGTGGGTGTAAAAGATCCTGTGATACTGTTTTGAAGAAAAGCAGGGGAGTTATCCCCATTGTCCTGGCCAATGTTTAATCAACATCAGAAAAACAGATTATTTGGTCATTAACACATTGTTGTTTGTGGGTGCTTGCTGAGTGCAAATTGGCTGCTGTGTTTCCTATATTACAACAGTGACTACACTTCAAAAGTGTTTTGAATCCACTCAGGATTACAGGTATCTCCGAGAAATACAACGTTCCTTAGACGACTGTTCTCACCGCATCCTGAGATCCACACTCAGTGCCATGCACCGCCACATGTACACATTGGACTTCTCTCTCCAGCAGCACCTCCTCACCTTACCTCAAAGCTGTTCTGCTCCGCAGTTTCATTTCATCCTGCGTCTTATCCGACACATTAACAAAAAACTTTTTTTCTTCCTTTCAGATGTTAAGGAATGCAAGCTCCAACAGCTGATGGGGACTAATGCATTAATTCACTTCCCTCTGATCCGATCCCTTCTGATCTGACCCCTTGCCATGTATTCACTATACCCTCTGACCTCCCCCTTTCTGTTCTCAGCAAAGGACTCAGTTTTATCCCCTTATGCCCCCATCTCAATGAATTTTGCACACAGCATGATATTGAGCTCTTCTTCCATCGCCTTTGCCTCCGGGCTCACTTCGTTGACCAGGGGTCCTCCCCGCAAACCAGCAGGCCCACTCACCCGCCTCCAGCATTCTCCCTCCACCTGGACCCCTCCCTCTGGCCTCTTACCCGCTCTAGATCTTTTCATTGAAAACTGTCGGCGAGACGTCGGCCGTCTCAATTTCTCTGCCCCCCTCACTCACTCTAACCTGTCTCCCTCTGAACTTGCTGCACTCCGTTCTCTCAGGTCTAACTCTGACATTGTGATCAAACTTGCTGACAAGGGTGGTGCTGTTGTTGTCTGGCATACTGACTTCAACCTTGCAGAGGCTCAGTGCCAACTCTCAGACACTTCTTCCTACCTCCCCCTCGTCTATGACCACGCCATCGAACATCAAGCTATTGTCCACAGGACTGTCACTGACCTCATCTCCTCTGGAGATCTTCCCTCTACAGCTTCCAACCTTATAGCCCTGCAACCCTGGACAGCTCGCTTCTACCTCCTTCCTAAAATCCACAAACGGGACTGTCCCGGCAAACCCATCGTTTCAGCCTGTTCCTGCCCCACTGAACTTATTTCTTCCCATCTTGACTCTATCTTTTCTCCCCTGGTCCAGTCTCTTCCCACCTAGATCCATGACTCTTCTGATGCCCTATGTCATTTTGACAATTTCCAGTTACCTGGCTCCAACCACCTCCTCTCCACTATGGATGTCCAATCTCTCTACACCGCCATCCCCGACCAGAATGGTTTGAGGGCTCTCCATTTCTTTCTTGAACAGAGGCCCAACCAGTCCCCATCCACCACCACCCTCCTCCACCTGGCTGAACTTGTTCTCACATTGAACAACTTCTCCTTCAACTCCACTCACTTCCTTCAAGTAAAAGGTGTTGCTATAGGTACCCACATGGGTCCTAGTTATGCCTGGTCTTTTTGTGGGATAGATTGAATATTCCTTGTTCCAGTCCTACTCAGGCCCTCGCCACCAACTCTTTTACCGGTACATTGATGATTGTATCAGTGCCATTTCGTCCTCCCACCCAGAACTGGAAAACTTTATCGACTTTGCTTCCAATTTGCACCCTTCTCTCACCTTTACATGGTCCATCTCCGACACTTCCCTTCCCTTCCTCGACTTCTCTGTCTCCATCTCTGGGGATAGCCCACCGACTCCCACAGCTACTTCGACTACACTTCTTCACACCCTGCCTGCTGTAAGGACTCCATTCCATTCTCCCAGTTTCTCCATTTCCGATGCATCTGCTCTGATGATGCAATCTTCCACTACAGCGCTTCTGATATGTCTTCCTTTTTCCTCAACTGAGGATTCCCCCCTACTGTGGTTGACAGGGCCCTCAACCGTGTCTGGCCCATTTCCCACACCTCTACCCTCATCCCTTCCCCTCCCTCCCAGAACCGCGACAGAGTACCCCTTGTCCTCACTTTCCACTCTACCAGCCTCCACATCCAAAGGATCAACCTCTGCCATTTCTGCCACCTCCAGTGTGATGCCACGACCAAACGCATCTTCCCCTCCCCTCTCCTGTCAGCATTCCGAAGGGGTCGTTCCCTCCACGACACCCTGGTCCACTCCTCCATTACCCCTGATACCTCGTCCCCTTCCCAAGGCACTTTCCTATGCAATCACAGGAGGTGTAATACCTGCCCATTTACCTCCTCTCCTCACTATCCAAGGCCCCAAATACTCCTTTCAGGTAAAGCAGCGATTTACTTGTACTTCTTTCAATGTAGTATACTGTATTCACTGCTCACAATGTGGTCTCCTCTACATTGCGGAGACCAAACGCAGATTGGGTGACTGCTTTGATGAACACCTCCGCTCAGTCTGAAAGCATTACCCCGAGCTTCCAGTTGCTTGCCATTTCAAAACAACACCCTGCTCTAAATCCACATATCTGTCCTGGGCTTGCTGCAGTGTTCCAGTGAACATCAATGCAAGCTTAAGGAACAGCATCTTGTTTACCGATTAGGCACACTACAGTCTACCAGACTGAACATTGAGTTTGATAATTTTTTATTTTTAGTTTTTTTAAATTTTAGTTTGTTTCATCATTCATTTTTTTACCATGTGCCTGCTCGCTGTTTTTTTTCATGTTTGTGCTTTTGGCCAGGACTGTTCATTATTCTGCCAATTAACACCCTCTCTGCACTAACGCTTTGTCTTTCACCACACCATTAACACACTCTTTGCTTTTGCTCCATGACCTTCTTGTCAGTTATTCTCTGTGACCCTCTGTCCTATCAACACCTTCCCTTTTGTTATCTCTTGCTCCATCCCTGCTTCACTTGCTTAAAACCTATTACATTTCTAACCTTTGCCAGTTCTGATGAAAGGTCACTGACCTGAAATGTTAACTCTGTTTCTCTCTCCACAGATGCTGCCAGACCTGCTCAGTATTTCCAGCATTTTTCATTTTTACTTCAAAAGTACTTAATTGGCTATAAAACACTTTAGGACAACTTGTGGTCATGAAACATGCAATATAAATGCAAATCATTCTTTCTTTTGATGGACCAATTGCCTTGCTAACAAATCCACTAAGCTACTGACACAGATTCACAGTCGCTGCCGACATGGTGAAACGACAGGTTCCCTTTACAGTTCCGTGATTAATAATCGTTAGCAGTTTTGAGGCCTTGGATTGTATTCTATTTCTGCTGGGTACTTGTGGAACTGTATTCTTGAAAGAGTCAGTCCCTTCAGAAGAGGACTAGAGAAAAATGGCATGAAAATAAGATAAAGATTCATGCATACCCACAAAAGATAGGAAGAAAATACCGACAACTGTTGAGACATGCAGCTGAAGGATGACAGTGAAGATCAGTAAGAGCTGAATTCTGCAGACAGATTAGTTGTCTGGTTACATGAGAATGCTAAGAAGTTCCATGGAATGACTTTTACAAATTGGAAATGTGAGGGGATTCATAGCCCAAGTATGCTTCCAATATTGCTGATAAGCAGATATACAGCAAAAACTGGATGATGTGTCTGCCAGGCTTTAAATAGCAATTACTGTGTACATGCCTGTGTATACCTAATTAGGTCTGGATCAAATGTGGAAGAGAAAGTTAAGGAAAACATCCAACCTACATTGGTTGGATTGGCTCACTTATGGAAAAGCCATTGCCAAAGGGCACTGATATTGTTAGAATGTCATTGGTTTGCAACATCTCCAATAACTCAGTAGATGCACAGTACTTGATTAATGGAACAATCTAAAGAGTCCATTACTCATGTACCCTCTACACAATCCTATTATTCATGAACGTTTTACTCTGTCCTGATAATTGTGTACCACCTCCACCATCCCATTATTTGTGCACTTTCTAAACTGTCCTATTAGTTGTTTACCCTCTAAACTGTCTCATTATAAACTTGTAGAATGGGCATATAATTGGGAAATGAATTTCAACATAGATAAGTGTGAGATATTACATGTTGTTAAGAAAAATAAGGAGGTGACATATTACTTCGAAAAATGGGATTCTAAATTGGGTAGAGGAGCAATGGGATGTAGGAGTACAAATACATAAATCTAAAAAAGTAGCAATGCTGGTGAGCAAAACCATAACAAAAGCAAACCAAGCACTTGGGTTTATTTCTAGAGAGATGGAAGGTTAGACCGCACTTGGAGTACTGTGTATAGTTCTGGTTCCCACATTATCAAAAGGATATCGAGGCACTGGAGAGGTTGCAAAAAGATTTGCAAGGATGATACTAGAACTGTGAGGTTATACATATCTTGAAAAGAGAAGGTTAACAGGTGACCTAATAAGAGATTTTTTTTAAATTAGGGAAGATTTTGATAGAGAGACATTCAGAGAGTGTTTCGAATTGTGGGTAAACGAAAACCAGAGGCCATCAATATCAGATAGTAACCAAGAAATCAAATAGGAAATTCTGAAGAATCATCATTACCCAGAGAGTGGTAAGAATGTGGAACATGCTTCCACAGGGAGTAAAATTAGGATGGATTTAAGAGGAAACTAGATAATATGAGGGCGAAGGGGTTAGAGGCATATGCTGATAAAGTTAGATGAGAACGGATGGGAAGAGGCTCAAAAGGAGCATAAAGGTCAGCATGGACTGGTTGGGCTGAATGGCCTGTCTCTGCGTTGTATGTTCTATGAAATGCCCTCACCACTGACTCCATCCCTCGCCCTGGCAAAAGTCTGAGGCTGAACCAGACTTTTTACAACTTCGGTGTTATATGTGACCGCGAGATGAGCTTCCCACCACTCAGTGATACCATTACTAAGACAGCCTATTTCCACCTCTAACATTGCCCAACTTCGACCTTGCCTCAGCTTATTTGCTGCTGAAAATGTCATCTATGCCTTTGTTACCTCTAGACTTCACTATTCCAATGCACTCCTAGCTGTAATCAACGTTCTACCCTCTGCAAACTTGGAGTCATTCAAAACTCTGCTGCCCATGTCCTAACGCACACCATGTCCCTGTGCTCACTGATCTACACTGGCTCTCTGCTCATGCAACATGTTAATTTCAAAATTCTTATCCTCTTTTCAAATCACTCCATGGCCTCATCCCTCCCTGTCTCTGTAATCTCCTTCAGCCCTACAACCACCACCACTCCCCCCCACCCCCCAGATCTCTGCACTCCGCCAGTTTTGGCCTCCTTAATATTCCTGGTTTTAATCAGTCCACCATTGGCAGGCAAACCTTTCAGCTGCCTAGGTCCTAGCTTTGGAACCCTCCCTATATCTCTCCACCTCTCTTCCTTTCTTTCCTCCTTTAAGACACTCCTTGAAAGCTACCTCTTTGACTAAGCTTTTGCTCATCTGGCCTAATATCTCTTTAAATTGCTTGGTGTAAAATTTTGTTCCATAATGTTCCCGTAAAGTGTCTTGGGACATTTTATTATGTTAAATGTTCTATATAATTACAGGTTGTTTCTGTTGTTGTTGTAATTCCTTGTGTACCCTTTACAATATCTCATTATGCCTTTGCAGTCTACATAGAAACTGTAGCAGAGTGGTGATGTTACTAGACTAGTAATCCAGAGAACTGGACTAACACTCTAGAGACTTGAGTTCAAACCCCATTATGGCAACTTTCGTTTAGTTTAGAGATACAGCACTGAAACAGGCCCTTCGGCCCACCAAGTCTGTGCCGACCATCAACCACCCATTTATACTAATCCTACACTAATCCCATATTCCTACCACATCCCCACCTATCCCTATATTTCCCTACCACCTACCTACACTAGGGGCAATTTATAATGGCCAATTTACCTATCAACCTGCAAGTCTTTTGGCTTGTGGGAGGAAACCAGAGCACCCGGAGGAAACCCACGCAGACACAGGGAGAACTTGCAAACTCCACACAGGCAGTACCCAGAATTGAACCCGGGTCGCTGGAGCTGTGAGGCTGCGGTGCTAACCACTGCGCCACTGTGCCGCCCCGAACTGAGGGAATTTAAGTCCAATTAAGTAAATAAATCTGGAGTAAAAAGCTAGGGCAAGATTTGCCTTCCAGGGATGAAAAAATGGATGTCAGGACTGTTTCTCAATTCCAATCCTGCCCCCAGGAGGAAGCAGTCACATTCTCTGATTTTCATGGGAGCGGACTGTTAATTGGGTGGGTTGGGTGGCTGTCATTACAATGGCTGCTGTTCACTGAATCAATTGCTGTAATACTGTTACTGATGGGCCAGGAGAGGTAAAGGGCTGGTAACCTATGCAAGGTTGTCCCTCACTTTATGGATGCCAACCAGGAGGGCCTACTGGAGGCAGTGAGGAGAGAGGTCCTCTTTCTGGAGGCTAGCAGAAGGCCACCCTCACACAACAAACATATCTGACTCGAGGTGGCGAAGATAGTAAACAAATAGACAGTGACCCGGAGGAACTGGGTCGAATGCCGGAAGAGGTTCGATGGCCCTTATTCACTGACAAGGTAAATGCAACACTAGACCATCGGTACAGGCCTCCGGATATTCAAATTCCAGCAGACACACCAGCTCAGGAGCCTAACGGCACATGCTGCTCCCAAATATGAGAGGAATGTGAGCCCAGGGCACTTACTGACCCCTGAGCAAGACTCAGAGCCATAGTGCTGCTGATGACCTGTCAGCACTGATACATGCAACTTCTTATGAAAATAAGCTGCTGGCATTGGCCTTAGAGGGCAGCAGTGCCTTATCTCTCTCTATTTTGCCCTTGCAGGAGAAATAGGCTCACAATGCCCGCAAAGGGGCCCACATAGGACTTGGGGTTCCCTTCTTAAAGATCATCACCAGCATGGAAGGGGGAGCCGTGGAGATCACCAGGACTGGTGACCACGAGCAAGATGGAGAAGGCGAGATGGGCATCGCTGGTGGAGAGAGTGAATAGAAAATGGAATGAATAGATTAAGGAAGTACATTACAATCCAGCCCATCCGACACGAGCCCGACGATTCGGCTGCATTGGGAAGTCTCAGTACTGCAGAGGCTTCTGTTCTCCAAGGCTAGTTCTTATGATCTCTTCTTGCATCTCCCACAGCTTCTGACATGGAGGCGCAAAGACTGATTCCTGTACCATCACCGCACTAAGCGTTGCAACAGCAGACCTCAGAGCAAGCACAGACTCCACCAGCGCACATGCAGAGACCTAGATGGGTCCTCACACACATATGCACACATAGATAGGGTGGCACTGAGTGAAGAACATATGAACTAGGAGCAGGAGTAGGCCATTTGGCCCCTTGAGCGTGCTCCACCATTCCATAAGATTAACTCCACTTTCCTGCCTACCTCCGATAACCTTTGAATCCCTTGCACATCACGAGTGTGCAGGAGGAGGTGACGGAGTCAGAGGCAGCAGTGGGCAGTCCCCCTCAGAGAATAAAGGACAGCTGGGCACAGTTGTACAGCCTCAGGAGTCACAGGAAAGGAGGCTCTACTTAGATTAGCAACAACAGATGTGCTTTCACATGTCAGAGTTCCCTGAGGTTCTCATGGGCTGAGAATGGAAAAGTCCATTCAGCTCAAGTACCACCATGACTCAGGGCTTTGAGTACATGAGCTCCTCAATTGAGAGAGTGGCCAACATAATGGAGAGCCATCTGTGACAGAACTCGGAGTGCATGCAGGAACTGCGCACTGATCTTGACAGAATGCATGCCACACTATGTAGCCTCAACCAGTCAGTGGCGCTGATGGCGCAGAGATGTTTGGCATGGATGCTAGTTGCACCCCAAGTGGTAGTCCCCTCCAACCAAGGGCTGAGGCAGAACCAAGGAAGATGAGGGTTCCACCCCTCACGGGTTGCCATCATCATCATCGGCCTCCTTGGACCCTCAGACTAAAGCAACATCTGTGCAGCGGGGGCGAGTGACAGAGGCTATTCCCGCCCAGAATCAGGTGCAGCAGCCTCTGGAGCTGCCCCCATGGGATCTCCACAACAAGAACAACCATTGTCTGTATCTCAGCTGCAGGCAGAGACAAGTGAGCAAGCTGCCTGCACCTCATCCAAGGCCACGAAGGGTGCACTGCATAGAAGTGGCTGAGATCAGAGGTGACTACGTGGGGCAGAGCACTGAGTGGGACACTAGGATTTTGTTCACCTGTAACTGCACTTTTTGTCTTTCTGAGCAATTAAATATTGGCACACTTGTGAGCTTCCTTTTATTAATGGCAAGACAAGAAAACAGGGATGAAGTGGTAGAGGGGAGCAAGGGTCATAGATACAGCACTGAAACAGGCCCTTCGGCCCACTGAGTCTGTGCTGACCAACAACCCATTTTTTAATACTAATCCTACATTGACCCCATCAGACCAACAACCACCCATTTATACTAATCCTACATTAACCCCATATTCCCTACCTCATCCCCACCTTCCCTCAATTTTACGACCACCTACCTACACTAGGGGCAATTTACAATGGCCAATTTACCTATCAACCTGCAAGTCTTTGGCTGTGGGAGGAAACCGGAGCACCCGGCGGAAACCCACGCGGTCACAGGGAGAACTCGCAAACTCTGCACAGGCAGTACCCAGAACCAAACCCGGGTCGCTGGAGCTGTGAGGCTGCGGTGCTAACCACTGCACCACTGTACAGTGCCACTGTGCCGTGAATAGTGACAGTGAAATCTCTGAGCAGATGTGCATCCTTCATTGGCAATAATAATTGATCTGTTCTAGGCTACATCTTCAATGGAAGTGTTCTCACAGGCAGCTCAAAGTGAGTTCCAACCATGCCATTCCTCTTAGATTAAAGGGGCTCTGCTGAAACGAGCCTGAATCAGATAATCCCTGACGTTAATGGGATCCTGACAAAACCCTCGAGCCCCACACCTCTCTGAGCAACTGAGCACCAGTGTGTTCTGCATCTTCCTCCTCCTCTTCCTCCCCCTCCTCCACCTCCTGCTTCTCCTCTTCTTATGAGCTCTGTCCATCCAGACCTTCAGCCTCTTCAAGGTTCATACCTCTCTGGAGGGCATGTTATGGAGACCACAGCAGACCACCACAATAGGTCCAACCCTTCCAGGAACCTACTGCAGGGTGCCACCCGACCAGTCCAGGCACCGGAACCGCATCTTCAGAAGCCCAATGGCCTTCTTTAATGGTTGTCCTAGTGAGCAGACAGCTTCAGTTGTAGCACTTCTGTGCCTCTGTCTCGGGTTCTTGTAGAGGGGTGAGTAGCCATCTCTTCAAGAGATATCCGATGTGAATAGTGATTTCACGATGTCCCCTAGAATCCATCCATGGAGTTTGGGGGGTGGAATGAAGAGCTGCGGCAACCTGGTCTGGCGAAGGATGAAGGAGTCATGGCAACTGACATGAAAGCGAGCATACACATGTAGGCAGCGCTTGTTATGTTTGTGAACTAGCTGAATGTTGAAGGAGTGGAAGCCCTTCCTGTTGATGAATCTCACTAGGTGCTCAGTATGTGCCTTGATGGCCACATGAGTGCAATTGATGATGCCCTGAACCTGGGAGAATCTAGCGATGGGAGGGAAAACGCACTGGCCTTTGTGTCTGCAAGGCCCCATCTGTCTGAAATTGTATTTACTGCCCAGTTTTCGCAAATAAGGCATCAGTGACCTGCGAGATGCAGTGCTGTGCAGCCGCTTGTGAGACTTTGCCAAGATACACAGCTGATCCTTGGAAGGGGCCAGAGGCAAACAGGTTCAAGGCTAAAGTGACTTTTACGGTTACTGGCAGGGTATGGTGAGCAGTACTGCGAGGTGTGAGGTCTTCCGCGAGAAGGGTACAAATCTGTGATCATCTGCCTAAAGAGTCGCAGTGCCCTGCGGCATTGGTTCTCAGTCATCTCAAGATAGTTCCATCTTTGGCGGTGCAGTGATGCTGAGGTTATTGCCTCTGTGGAATTCGTGCTTCTCCTTTGCACTCCTGATGACTGGGGCTCTGCCCTTCCTGCGAAGGATGTTGCTCCTCATTGCTAACTACTGCCTTCCTTGTCCTCAGGTGGCCTTCCAATTGTGTTTGGAAGCCTTCCCTCTCCTCTTATACCCCCGTGATACCAGCAGGGTGACAAAACCAATGAATCAAAACTCTGAAGTCCTGCCACACCCATTCATCAATGGCAATGAACAATTAAACAACTAATGGGAGGAGGAAGTGCCATGAACAGCTCCACCCTCAATGATGGCAGAGCCCAGCACATCAGTACAAAAGAAAAGGCTGTAGCATTTGCAGTCATCTTCATCCAGTAGTGCCGAGTAGGTGATCCATCTCGGCCTCCTCCTGAAGTTCCCAGCGTCACAAGTGTCAGTCTTCAGCCAATTCAACTCACTCCACTTCATATCAAGAAATGGCTGAGTGCACTGAACACAGCAAAGGCTATGGATGTCAATAATATCCCAGGTGTACTGCTGAAGATTCATGCTCCAGAACTAGCCACGCCCCTCGTCAAGCTGTTCTAGTACAGCTACAACACTGGCACCTGCCCGATAATGTGGAAAATTGTCCAGGTACGTCCTGTCCACTTAAAACAGAACAAATCCAACTCAGACAACTGTCACTCCATCAGTCTACTCTCAATTATCAGCAAAGTGATGGAAGGAAGGGGTCGGCAACATGTCCGTAAACTGACAGCAGTGTCAGTGATAAAAATCTTGAGGTCCGTGGTAATTTTAAATGCTTGTTCTAAGGATTGCAGCAAGACATTTAAAATCACCACGGACCTCAAACTGGATTATCCAACATCTCGCCCAGTGGCAGAATCAGCCAGCCAAAGGTTTTTATCCGGCCCGCCAATCCTGAAGAGGAGAGCAGCGCCGCAGACAGCGGTTCTGCATTCACTGCTGTGGCAGGAGGCCAGTGTAGTTTGTAGCATTTGTTGGTGCCTGGGCCGTCACACGACTCCGCCTCCCCCTTGCAACAAAGTAATATCTTCAGCCCCTACATCAATCCGTCAACAAACAGGCCAAGCTCCTGAGCAGCCACACCAGGAAGGGAAGGGCTGGCAGCAGCTGCAGATATAAGACACTGTCTATCGGGTAATGAAGATTCAAACATTCTACTCAATCCACAAGGGACTTATCCATTTAAAAAATGTTTATGTCCGATAAGCACAAATGAGGTGTCACAATTAAAAAATTATTACGATTGTAATAACGCATAACACATGGCCCTGTGGCTATATGGAACCTATAATTTTGAAATGTTCTTCTTGAAAAGTAAAGTAATGGCATAATTTTATTTAAAAACTTCTAATGTGTTCACAAATGCTCACATGTAAAGTATTTGATACATTTGAGCTGAAGTATGATTTGAATCAAAATTTTAACCAAATATATAGTGCTTTTAATATCAATAATCTAAATGCTTTCACTAATATTTGAATATGAAATTTTATTTATTTGCCATGAAAATCATACTTTAAAATAATTATTGAAATAAGAAATGGGTATTTTTCACCAAACAATAATCATCTGCTACTTCTAAAGATTCAATACCAATTTCCTAATTAGATCTATACTCTGTATCAGACAACCCATATCATCTACGCATGTGATAACCTTCAACTGGATGTAATCCCTGGGATTAATATTAATGTATAAAAGGAAGGAACCACCAATCTCTGCAGGACTCTGCCTAACATCAGACTAGATTTTAATACATACAAATATATGAAGATAACGGACAGGAGAAGACTGTCCATCTACTTGTCATGCAGGCCCACCTGCCAAGAGTGAGGCACATTGTTTTTGTCATATGAACATTGATTTTGAACTGTTGCTGGAGTGAGGAAATGAGTTGTTGAACAGATCAGCCGTGGCTGGAAAAAACATTTGCATACTAACAGATGTTGCTTGTATAGACAAAGGACCATTCGCTGACACATTCAACCCACAATGGATGTTAATCACCGGACAGGCAGAGGGTGCGATAGCGCATTCCAGGGCCTCCTGGGGTGATGCAATCCACAGGGGCCAGGACTGGTTGGACCAGGTAGTCACATAACTAACTGGCTGTTCCAGGGTTTTTTGAACTAGCCACAGAGAGTTTGAACTGAGACTGTTTGCTCCTGGACTGAGAACATTAGAACATTAGAACATTACAGCGCAGTACAGGCCCTTCGGCCCTTGATGTTGCGCCGACCATCTGACCTACACTATTCCATTTTCATCCATATGTCTATCCAATGACCACTTAAATGCCCTTAAAGTTGGCGAGTCTACTACTGTTGCAGGCAGGGCGTTCCACGCCCCTACTACTCTCTGCGTAAAGAAACTACCTCTGACATCTGTCCTATATCTTTCACCCCTCAACTTAAAGCTATGTCCCCTCGTGTTTGCCATCATCATCCGAGGAAAAAGACTCTCACTATCCACCCTATCTAACCCTCTGATTATCTTGTATGTCTCTATTAAGTCACCTCTCCTCCTCCTTCTCTCTAACGAAAACAACCCCAAGTCCCTCAGCCTTTCCTCGTAAGACCTTCCTTCCATACCAGGCAACATCCTAGTAAATCTCCTCTGCACCCTTTCCAAAGCTCCCACATCCTTCCTATAATGCGGTGACCAGAACTGCACGCAATACTCAAGGTGCGGCCTCACCAGAGTTTTGTACAGCTGCATCATGACCTTGTGGCTCCGAAACTCGATCCCCCTACTAATAAAAGCTAACACACCATATGCCTTCTTAACAGCCCTATTAACCTGGGTAGCAACTTTCAGGGATTTATGTACCTGGACACCAAGATCTCTCTGCTCATCTACACTACCAAGAATCTTCCCATTAGCCCAGTACTCTGCATTGCTGTTACTCCTGTCTGAAATCTCTCCTGTCTGCTCCCATTTCTTTCTCACAAGCCTCTGAATCCACTGAAGACACATGAACCACAAGAGAAAAAAGTCTCCTACAGCAAACATGGTTTAAGAAGAATACTGGGCCCCAACAAAAAGCAAGATCTACCTACAATCAAGGACTCTACAGTGAGCTCGAAGAACCATAACAACAACTCTTTAGATATTGCCTCAAACTTTTCCACTTTATTTTTCTTCTGCTCTTTCCTGTCTCTATTTGTATGTGTGTATCGCGTATGCATGCTGGCGTGGGCGTGTCATATATCCATCAACCAAATTAGAGTTTAAGTTCAAGTTTAATAAATTTCAACCTTCTTTTCTTTAAACCTAAGAAAACCTGTTTGTGCTGGTTTCTTGCCTTATAATTAGAAAACGGTGAGAAAGAATTCACCAAGGGGGAGCAGTGGTTCGGGCGGCACAGTGGCACAGCGGTTGGGGCAGCACAGTGGTTAGCACCGCAGCCTCACAGCTCCAGTGACCCAGGTTCGATTCTGGGTACTGCCTGTGTGGAGTTTGCAAGTTCTCCCTTTGTCTGCGTGGGTTTTCCCCGGGTGCTCCGGTTTCCTCCCACAGCCAAAGACTTGCAGGTGATAGGTAAATTGGCCATTGTAAATTGTCCCTAGTGTAAGTAGGTGATAGGGAATATGGGATTACTGTAGTGTTAGTATAAACGGGTGGTTGTTGGTCAGCACAGACTCGGTGGGCCGAAGGGCCTGTTTCAGTGCTGTATCTCTAAATAAAATAAATAAAATAAAATAAAAACATGATGTGTTTAAAATTAAACCATGTTATGGTAAGACCAGGTGAAGGCTGAGAGGGAACCCTAGACCCCTTTCTCACCTGGTCATAACAACTTGTGGCATATTGCGCATTACACTGCCTACCCACCCAGAGCTGTGTAACCTGGGAGAAGTGAAACCCCAGGCCAATTAGGAGAGGAAAAGATTTGCAAAGTTCTTCCCTGACGCCTTTAGGTAACTGAAACTAGTCAAGGAGATCACATTGGTCCTGATTTGTATTACAGGATACCTACCTCCTTTAGATGGTAATCTCCACCCCAGCCAGACACAAGTCCAGCTCTCTCTTCTGGACTACAGCAAATCATCATTTACTGCACAAGCTGGCAACTTGTTCCACATATTCACTAATAATGTGGGGAAAGAAGAACTGTCTAACATCCAATCTAGTTCTGCCATAAATATACAGGCCCAGTTCTTTGAGCATTTCTCTGTCACTATGATATTTTAAACTAGGTATCAATCTTATACCCTTCCTCTCCCCTTTCCCAAAGCTTCAATATCCCTCATCATGTGAGGAGACCAAAATTGAATGTTGTATTCTAATCAAGGTCTTATACAAGGACAAAATGTTATGCATTGTTTAATAGTGAATTGTCCTGCAACACAAGCTAGAACCTTGTTTGCTTTAGCTATAGCTTGACAGCATTGTTCATAAACCTTTAGTCAATACGTTCTCTCAGTGTCTTATCCGAATCTATCAAAACATGCCCTTCGATTCATTGCGCTATTTGGCAACGCATATTGCTGCAAACAGCTTTTTCTCAGGAATGTAAATCATCAGAACATGATCAAGATCACTCCTGACAGATGGACATCTATTTGGAATACTCTACATCACTGCATCAAGTGTGCGGGCAGACACTTACTATTTGTGCAAGCAAAAGCAATGCCAAGTATCTCACTAAATCAATGTTAAACATAGTGACGGGAAAGTAAGTTAACAAATTAGTCTTCTCGTTTAAAGCTTGTTCATAAAAATGCACTTTTTTGTTTTGACTGATAAGATAAATTTCTAATTCCTTTATCTTTCTGAAATTTGCTCACCAGCCCGTGAAAGACAAAAATTGTAATGTGGTCCCTTACACGAAAAGGGTAGACACCGCTGCTCCAAGCCTGTAAACTTATGTTTTAAAATAACCAAGCAGCTAGGTTATTTTAAAACACAAGTTTAAGGCTTGGAGCAAGACATTTTAAATTAGCAGGAGCAAAAGTAATTAGAAAGGATCAGGATCATCAGGCCATCGGGCTACGTCCTGGCTGGCTACATGCTAATGAAATGTTATCACATGGTGTAGTTACCTCTATTCTGTCAACAAAAGTAATTTGCATTGGCATTGCATATTGATTTGCTTGCTAGTGAGCTAATACTCCCCATTGATGTTTGGATGCTTAGCTACTTTATTTATAGAGAGAAATGTGTTTTAAATCAGACTGTGTTTTGATGGCATTAGATTGGCTCTACACTTTATGTACAGATTAATTGCCCCCATGTCGTGGCTAAGTCAAGAATTTTGTCAAATATCTCTGGTACAACATGTTGGTGCCTATAATGAAACAGTCTGCGAACACATGCAGCAAGACCGAGACAACAATCAGGCAAGAAGCATTCAGCCACACAAGTGCCAGGCAATGGCCATCTCCAACAACAGAGCATCTAACCATCTCCATAGAACCACAGAAAAAGTACAGCACAGAAGGAGGCCATTCAGCCCATCATGTCTGCGCCAGCCGAATAAACTAGCCTCCCAAACTAATCCCACCTTCCAGCACCTGGTCCATAGCCCTTCAGGTTACAGTACTTCAGGTAAATATCCAGGTACCTTTTAAAAGAATTCAGGTTTTCTGCCTCCACCACCATTCTTGGCAGCAAATTTCAGACATCCACCACCCTCTTGGTGAAAACGTCTTTCCTCATTTCCTCGCTAATCCTTCTACCAATCACCTTAAATCTGTGTCCCCTGGTAACTGACCTCCCCGCCAGGGGAAACAGGTCCTTCCTGTCCACTCTATCTAGGCCCCTCATAATTTTGTACACCTCAATCAAGTCACCCCTCAGCCTCCTCAGTTCCAGGGAAAACAACCCTAGTCTATCCAATCTTTCTTCATAGCTGCAACCTTCAAGCCCTGGTAACATTCTTGTAAATCTCCTCTGTACTCTCTCCAGAGCAATTATGTCCTTTCTGTAATGTGGTGACCAGAACTGCATGGAATACTCCAGTTGTGGCCTAACCAACGTTCTATACAGTTCCAGCATCACATCCCTGCTTTTGTATTCTATACCTCAGCCAATAAAGGAAAGTCATCCATATGCCTTCTTCACCACACTATCCACCTGTCCTGCGACCTTCTAGGACCTGTGGACATGCACTCCAAGGTCTCTCACTTCTTCTACCCCTCTCACTATCCTCCCGTTTATTGTGTATTCCCTCGCCTTATTTGCCCTCCCCAAATGCAATACCTCACACTGCTCTGGATTGAATTCCATTTGCGACTTTTCCGTCCACTCAACCAAAACATTGATATAATTCTGGAGTCCATGGCTTTCCTCCTCACTATTAACTACACGGCCAATTTTTGTGTCATCAGCAAATTTCCCAATCATGTCTCCAACATGAGTCCAAATTATTAATATATACCACAAACAGCAAGGGACCCAACACTGAGCCCACTTGACATTCTACAACATTACCATCATTGAATACCTCACCATCACAATCCTGGGGATTACCATTGACCAAAAACTTAACTGCACCAGCGACATAAATACTGTGGCTACAACAGCAGGACAGAGACTGCAAATTCTGTGGTGATTAACTCACGTCCTTACTCCCCAAAGCCTGTCCACCATCCAAAAGGCACAAGTCCACTTGCCTGGATGGGTGCAGCTCCAACAACATTCAAGAAGTTCGAGACAATCCAGGACAAAGCAGCCCACCTGATCCACACCCCATCCATCACTTTAAACATTCAATCCCTCCACCAACAATGCACAGCGGCAGCAGTGTGTACCATTTACAAGAGGCACTGCAGCAACTCACCAAGACTTCAACAGCTGTTTCCAAACCCACGACCTCTACCACTTCAGATGACAAGGGCAGCAGGTGCTTGGGAACACCACCACCTGCAAGTTCCTTTCTAATTCACACATCATCCTGACTTGGAAATGTGTCGTATTCCTTCACTGTCGATAGGTCAAAATCCTGGCATCCCTCCTAACAGCACTGTGGGTGTACCTAAATCGCATGTCAAGAAGGCAGCTCACCACCAGCTTCTCAAAGGCAATTAGTGTTGGGCAATAAATGCTGCCCTTGCCAATGATGCCCACATCCCATGAACAAATGAAAAAAAAACTGTCCATTACTTATTTACCCTCTACACTGTCTCATTACTCACACACGCTCCACACTGTCCCATTGCTCACATACCCACTACACGATCCCATTACTCATGTCCCCTCTACACTGTCTCATTATTCAAACACTCTCCATACTGTCCCATTACTCATGTGCCCTGTACACTATCCCATTACTCCTCATGTACTCTCTACCTTGTCCCATTACCCATGTACCCTCTTCACTGTCCCATTACACATGTACCCTTTACACTGTGTGATCGAATCCGCGGTTTGTGGGACCAGTGGGGAAAGCATGTGCAAATTGTTGTCTGAACAGATGACTTGTCAAATGTTCTGTTAGCTTCACTGACCATAGTTTCAAAGCTAGTTTTTTTGAGACAGACCCTAAATGAAAGGGAAACTAAAGCTTCAGTTTTCTGGGGAAACAAACTGGTTGGAAGCAGATTAAAAAGACACAGATTCATCCAAGCTCAGATCATGCAGGAGTGGCGTGCAGGCAGTATGAAGAAAGTGAAGGCTGGATCCAGGAGCTGGCAATAGGGAAATACAAAATGTGGCAGCTGTTTTGTTACTTAAGGTAGTACTGGTGGATCCACACCATCAAGACTGTCATGAAGTGTGCTGAAAAGGTTCTGGAGAAGTACACTGTTTTGGTCAAGACCATACCTGTGGAGTTTGGGATTGAAGTGGAACTGCTGTTGGATGAGAATCGGTGGCTACATCTTGGAAGAGCTGGAAATCTACCTGAGGAAGTTCAGAGCTTTGAAGAACTTTGTGGCTGTAGTTGGTGCCATATACGCTAAGTGGACTGCCCAGTAAATCCATGAGATCCATCTTTGTTGTATCTGATAGTTAATGTGCAATTTGTAATATATATATTGACCATGATTTGTCTGTTAATTTATGTTTAGTTTATGTTGATTTTGGTTTGATTGTTAAAGTAAAAGTTATAAAAGTGAAATCTTGTCCATTTGCTTTTCTTTTAAATTTGGTTCTTTTGGTTTGTTGATCTCAATGGGATCATAACAACTGTCCTGTTACCTGTGTACCCTCTACACTGTCCTGTTACTCATGTACCCTCTACCCTGACCCATTACTCAAGTACCCTCTACCTTGTCCCATTAATTGTGTCCCCGCTTCATTGTCCCATTACTCATGTACCCTCTAAACTTTCTCATTACTCATGCACCCGCCACACTGTTCCATTACTCATGCATCCTCTACACTGTCCATGGGATCCAAGGCAAAGTGGCAAGTTGGATCCAAAATTGGCTGAGAATCAGAAAGCAAAGGGCAATGGTTGATGGGTGTTTTTGTGACTAGGTGGCAGTTTCCAGTGGGGTTCTGCAGGACTCAGTCCCATGCTTTTTGTGGTATATATCAATAATTTGGGCTTGAATGTAGGGGGTATGATTAAGAAGTTTGCAGATGATCCAAAAATTGTCTGTGAGGTTGATAATGAGGAAAAAATCTGTAGACTGCAAAAAGATATCGATGGACTAGTCAGCTGTACAGAACCTACGAATTAGGAACATACGAATTAGGAGCAGAAGTATCCCACTCGGCCCCTCGAGCCTGCTCCACCTATGTTGAGGTTGAACCAGCGTTCTATAAAGGTTCACCATAACTTCCTTGCTTTTGTACTCTAAGATGAAGTGGTCAAGAAGCTACATGGGATATTTACTTTTGTTGGCCAAGGTATAGAATATAAGAGCAGGGAGGTTATGCTGGTACTGTATAAAACACTCGTTTGGTCACAGCTGGAGTACTGCATGCAGTTCTGATCACCGCACTGTAGAAGAGATGTGATTGCACTAGAGAGGGCACAAAGGAGATTTACGAGGATGTTTGAAACAAAAACAGAAAGCGCTGGAAATATTCAGCAGGTTAGGCAGCATCTGTGGAGAGAGAAGCAGAGTTAACATTTCAGGTCTGCGACCTTTCATCAGAACTCAATGGCCAGGAATGCCTACCTTGAAGAAGTATTTTGATTTTATTTACAAGGATGTTACCTGGACTGGAGAATTTTAGTTATTAGGAAAGACTAGATAGAGTAGGGTTGTTTACTTTGGAACAGAGGATGCTGAGGGGAGACCTAACTAAAGTGTATAAATTGTGAGGGGTCTCAATAGAGTAGATAGAAAGACCCTATTCCCCTTGGTTGAGGGATCCATAACCAAGGGGCATTGATTTAGGATAAGAGGTAGGAGGTTTAGAGGGGATTTGAGGGGAAATGTTGTCAGCCAGTTGGTGGTGAGGATCTGGAAGGGATATGGAACTCACTGCCTGAAAGGGTGGTGGAGGGAGAAACCCCTATAACATTTAAAAAGTACTTGGATATGCACTTGAAGTGCCCTAACCTAAAAGGCGACAGACCAAGAGCTGGAAAGTGGCATTAGGATGGATGGCTCTTTGTCAGCTGGTGCGGAAACAATGGGCCAAATGGCTTCCTTCCATGCTGTAAATTTCTATGATTCTTTGTTTCTATGTTACTCATGTATCCTCTACAGTGTCCCATTACTCGTGTACCCTCTATATTATCCCAGGAAATTGTGTACTTGAGGATGAAGCACAATAAAGACATATCTTACCTCCTTCTCTCCTCCCTTTAGTCTCACCCTGTCGGCAGATTCCATGCTACACCAACAATGATTCCCAGAACTGTCACTCACTCCCTCCAAAATGTTGCATTCTTGCTCTAGATGGCATGAAATCTTTCCAGTGTCTCTATCCTACATCATAAAAACATCTGTTGCTTCATTCTTCGTCTGAGTTCAAGAATATGCCAGCTGTCTCCACTGGAACTTCAGTATAATGTATAATTAGTGACATCTGGCTGCCAGCTCATTCACATGGAGAATTCTGACCAGTGATGAATGAAGCAGGAGTCAGGCATCTCATCACAAAACCAACAGCTGCAAGTGTATGGAATTTAAAACTGACTTTGTTGAACTATGTACCACCAGAGAAGTGAAAGGATTCTGCAATATAAATTCTTAATCTGCACATTTTGGATGCTTATTGTGCTTAACAAAATTAGGATTGTCAGTGCTGCAAATAGGACATTATAACTTCTTCCCTTTTACAATTTTTAATTATAAAACTGAGATTGGTAGATTTTTGTTAGCCAAAGGTATTAAGCGATTTGGGGCAAAGGTGGGTATATGGAGTTAGGTCACAGATCAGCCATAATCTCATTGAATGGTGGAACAAGCTCGAGGGGTTAAAAGGCCTACTCCTGTTCCTGTGTTCTTACACTCACTGTTAGTCTGTCGAGCACAGTCAGGTGAGATGTAGAATCGGTTAAACACACAGCTAAACTGCTTCTACACTGTATCATCAAGAACTCCGATGTGAGGTACAGAATGGGTTTGTTGCAGCATAAATCTCTCAAAGTACTATTCCAGTATATGCTCCCAAGTCAACATTTCAGAATAGGTTAGACATATTTCCTAATGACATTTAGGGAAGGGAACCTGATGTGCTTCCCTGGTCTGGCTTACATGTGGCTCAAGTCCCACAACAATGTGGTTAACTTTCAATCCTCTGAAATGGCCTAGCAAGCCATTTGGTTGTATCAAACCACTACAAAGCATAAGAAGAATAAAACAGCATGGATCACTCAGCTGCTACCTAGGCACTGAATTAGGACTTGACAAAGGTACCCCCATTTCAGTCAACCCTGATGCCTCTGTCCATGATAGTATTGTCACCACATAATTCTTGTGGAGAACAAGTTCTGTCTTCACAATGAGGACATCTTCCATGCAGAAGTAAAATAAGACTACCTCAATTCTCTTTAGACAAGGTACTATAAGTTCAACTTGAATTAATGTACGATTGCCCATTGTGTAAGTGTTTATCTGCGGTGAGACTCTGCGTTTGTTTACAGATTTCCTCCAGGGAGCTCTGTATCACCTCCACTTTCACTGGGAAGGAATATGATGAGTAATAACCTTCCCTGAGTATCGGGGCACTATGTGGCCAAATAACATCACTAATTGCAGCAAGTGAACACAACTCACAGTCTTTCAGTGTTTAACTGCTGCTTGGTGAAGGAAGTTTGTATGTTGAAAAGTCCTTGTAAATTTCTGAGGCAGGTCAGAAAAACGCCATCTGCAATGGGTTTTCCCCTTTTTTGAAATGATTTTGGCACTTTGCAGTATATTATCTGAAGTGTGACAGGAGATCTCTAAACTTTGCGATAAATCAATTAACACTGATTGGTTGTTTAAGTTAGAGGTTATGAAGATCAGTTTGTAAAAAAAATCACTTTGTTTCAAGTTTATTTTATTTGTTTCATATAGAAACAGTGGGAATTGAATCCTTAACTTGAGTTCTGTTGATGCACAAGAAAGCTCGCAGCTTTGATGCCAGCTTATGCTTGATTTAGCTGATCTCAGCAGGAATGACATTGAGAGCTACAATTGCTATTGGCACCCTATGATCAGGGAAGAGAACTCACTCTAGGATTCCAGCAGCTGATCATTATCTAGTATTAGAATGGTCATCATTAAGAAAATCTTTCTTGATGTGGATTCCAAGCTGCAGACATCTTCTGTCTGCAGGACTTGCCCAGCAGTGGATATTTCGACGTGATGTTCAAGAATGTGGCGGGATGCATCAAGTTCCTGAAGATGTTCAAGGAGAGGGGAGACCAGGCGCCGCTGTCGATCCTCATAGTGGAGCCACTCTTCACGCTGCCGTCACAATGCGAGCGGGTGGTGACAATCCACCTCTACAACCCCCATGTTCCTGTTGTGGATGTACTCACCTTCGTTGCCAGGTACGTCAAGGTGGCCGGGAGCAGCACTGATGTCAAGAACCCCTTTGGGATTTGGACCAGCAAGCAGCAGGTCAAGGTGACCTTGAAGGTCGACGCCAATGGAGCCATCGTTCATCCCCCCTCAAGCTTCGCTATCGGGAGAAGTCAAGGTTTCTTGGTCTACGTGGGGCAGCCCAGAATTTGTCGTACCTGTGGCAAATCTGGTCATGTGGCAGCCAACTGCAGCACAGTCATCTGCAAGACCTGCAAGGAAGGCCATCAGACCAAGGACAGTAAGTGCTGCAACCTGTGCAGTGGGGCAGGCCACCTCTAGAAAACAAGCCCCAAACACTGCCTCAGTTATGCACAGGTGGCAAGGTCCAAGGAAAGGCCGGGAGAAGGAACAGTGAATGAGTCTGGTGCTGGGAAGGAGACAAGAAATCCTCCCCGCAGCAACAAAAGTCTATCTGAGAAGGAGAAGAAAGGGCAGGCAGCTGGAACTAGCGACCCAACACCTACCCTGTGCCCGGAAACCCCTCCTCTACAGTCAGAATCAATGGAAGAGGTAGCAGATGGACAAACTGGTCAGTGGCAAGTGGTAAAACGAAACACCACAAAGAAGAAACCTCCAAAAAAGGAACAGGTCACCACCCAAACCAATGGCAAGAGGAGGCTACCATCTGAGACAGACTACGACAGCTCCTCCTCATTGGACGAGGAGGGCCTGAAAGATGGCACCTGCAAAAGAAGCAGCAGAACTCAAAGGAGCTAGAAGAGAACGCCCCCCCCAGCACTGAGGCACAGGAAGCTGTGACAGGCCCAGCGAACCCCAAACCCCAGCAAGGTGCCCAGCGCACCCCAGCTCTGGGAGACCGAGAGCAGCAAAGCGTCTGGCATACTCCAGCTCCAGGAAGCCAGGAGCAGTGATGTCTTTGAGGATGGATAGAGAGGAAAGACACTACCAGCAGAGGACAACCCAAGCCTTGCTGCCTACAAGACCTCCCCCTAATGTCACTCTAGCGGAACAAATCTCCCATGAGTAACCAGGAGGGGTTTCTGAGTCGAATGAATATGAAACAGCATGTGTACACTATGGGTATGAAGGAACGTACCCAAGGACTGGGACTAGCAAGGACACCTGGTGTGGTAAGCAATACCCAACTTTAAAATGGGTATGAAGATTGCTTCGATTAACGTGCATAGCGTTAAATCCAATATGCGATGTGTTTTGACTTTGGACTACCTCGCCAAGGTCAAAGCTGACCTGCTGTTTCTGCAGGAGTGTGGAATTCCGCACCTCAGCGCCTACAGGCAATGGTTGCGATGGTGGTCCCACGGGCCAGCGATCTGGTCCAGGGGAAATGATTCCTGTTCTTCCAGCTTGGGTATTCTGCTGCAGGGAGGCAAATTCACCATCTCTGAAGTTAAGGAGGTGGTGGGTGGTCACCTCCTCATAGCAGATGTAATGTACAACAATGCTCTGCTCCGGTTAATCAACGTGTACGCCCCAGTTCAGTGCAGCAAGCGGCTGACCGTCTTCCAGCAGCTCCCACTGCTGCTGGCAACGTCCAGGCCGGTCATTTTAGGCAGTGACTTCAACTGCATCATCAATGCAGCTGGACGATCTGGCAGTGACGACAGCAAACTGGATGCTATGTCCAGATTCCTAATGGAAACAATAAAAGATGCCAAGCTGCACGACATCTTCAGCAAACCTGCAGACAGAGTGCAGCGTAGATACACCTGGTCAAGAGCAGACGGGTCTGCCCATTCCAGGATTGACTTCCTGTTTTTGTCCCGTGCTTTCACGGTCGGATCCACCGACGTCAAGCCGGTGTTCTTCTCTGGCCACTGCCTCTTACTGGCCGACTGTCACTTACAGGACGACCAGTGGGTTGGTAGGGGGACATGCTACACTGTTAACCCCAAAGAACATTGAGGAACTCAAAAGGGATTACAAAGGTTGGAGAACAGTGAAACCCCTCTTTGACTCTCCGGTGCACTGGTGGGAAGCAATCAAGGAGAACAGCAAGAGGTTCTTTATCTTCAAAAGGTATTGAGAGGGTGAGAGGGAGACAGAGGGAAATGTCACGACTCCAGAAAAGAATGCAAAATCTGCCCCAGCTGCAGTCGATGGGGGTCGAGGTCAAGGAAGATCTCCAAGAGGTGAAGAGCCAGCAGGCCTTGCTCTTTGCCACGGAGGCCTCCAAGATCATCTTCCAGTCCAGAGTCCACTCCGTTGAGCAGGTGAGATGTGCTCGCGCTTCTTCTTCCAAAAAGGTACACAGAGAGAGCTCTATGATCAGTAGCCTGAAGGAAGAGAATGGCTCAGTAACATCTTCGCAGTCTGACACACTAAGGATTCGCAAATCCTTTTATGCTGGGCTGTACGACGTGAAGCCCATGGACAGCACGGCCTCTCAGTCCTTTCTGTCATCTATCACAGAGGTCTTAGATGACAGCATGCGGGAGAGTCTGGACAAACCGCTAACTCTGGATGAGCTGACAAAGACCGTTAGGTCCTTTGAGCCAACTAAAACTTCCGCAAGCGATGGCTTACCGGCTGAGTTGTATTCAGCTCTGTGGGACTGGGTCGGCCCAGACCTGCTGGAAGTGTACAAGAGTATGCTTCTGGCCGGCAGCATGTCAGAATCCATGAGGAAAGGCATCATCACCCTCATTTACAAGCGGAAGGGGGAGAGGGCGGAAATCAGAAATTGGCGACCCATCTTACTGCTTAATGTAGACTACCAGATTCTGTCCAAATTCATCGCCAGTCGGGTCAAGTCTGCTCTGGAATTGGTGATTCACCCTGACTAGATCTGTACTGTACTTGGCAGGAAGATCTCCGATAACCTCGCGCTACTCAGGGATACGATTGCCTATGTACGGGACAGGAGGGTGGACACCTGCCTCATCAGCTTGGACCAGGAGAAGGCTTTTGACAGGATATCGCACATACATGACGGATGTACTCGCCAAAATGGGGTTTGGAGAGGGAATCCGGAATTGGATCAAACTGCTCTACACAAACATCAGTAGTGCAGTCTCAATCAATAGGTGAGAATCAGAAAGATTCCTGATCAAATCTGGAGCCAGACAGGGCTGTCGTCTCTCCCTTGTCTAGTTTGTTTGCTGTATCGTACCTTCTGCTGAGTCCATTAGGAAGAATGTGGCCATGAGAGGGGTGACAATCCCAGGCAGTGGAGGCACTCAGGTTAAAGCCTCCCTGTACATGGACGACGTTGCTGTCTTCTGATCGGATCCACCATCCATTCGCAGGCTGATGAGCATCTGCGATCAGTTTGAATTGGCCTCGGGAGTCAAAGTAAATTGCGGCAAGAGCGAGGCCATGTTCTTTGGGAACTGGGCCGACTGATCCTTTGTCCCCTTCACCGTCAGGTCAGACTGCCTGAAGCTGCTGGGGACATGTTTCGGACGGGCCAGGATGTGCGCCAAAAACTGGAGGAGCGCATAGCCATGGTAAAACATAAACTGAGCATGCGGGACCAGCATTCTCTCTCCATTGAGGGTAAGAATCTGGTAATCAGGTGAGAGGCGCTCACGTTGTTATTGTACTTGGCGCAGGTCTGGCCCATACCCCACTCCTGCGCCATGGCGGGCACCCGAGCCATCTTCTGCTTTATCTGGAGATCAAAAATGGACCATGTCCGCAGGGACACGATGTTCAAACCTCTGGATAAAGGTGGAAAAAACGTACCCAACTTCGCCCTCATCCTGATGGCCATCTTTGTGTGTGGCTGCATCAAGCTGTTCATGGAACCCCAGTATGCAAACACCAAATGTCACTACGTGCTGAGGTTCCAGCTGTCCCCAGTGTTGCGAAGGATGGGTCTGGCCACATAGCCACAGAACGCTCCATCCAGTTGGGCCATGCCATACCACCTATCCTTCGTGGAAAAACTTGAGCAGAAAGTTGATCACCAATCCATCAGGCAGTGGTCTGCACGGAATGTCCTCAAGGCCCTATGGGAAATGGAGATGGTGGATCCTGTTGGATGGTTCCCCAAGGGATTGCCAAAGTCATTTGGCAGAATGCTTCATCACCAGAATTTTCAAACAAGCACCAAGATGTAGCCTGGCTGGTGGTGAGAAGGGCCCTCCCCATCAGATTCTTCCTGCACGCCCGGAATCTCACCGCCTCTGTACGCTGCCCTCAAGGTGGTTGTGGTGGGGAAGAGACTGTTTCCCACTTCCTTCTGGAATGTGCCTTCACAAAGCTGGTGTGGAAAGAGAAGCAGTGGTTTTAGTCGAGGTTCAACCCGAGCAGTTCTGTAACACAGGAGTTTGTGCTCTACGAGCTGTTCCCAGGGACGCACACTGAGATAAACATCAACGGCTGCTGGAGGTCCATCAAGTCAGTGAAGGACGCACTTTGGTCTGCCTGAAACCTGCTGGTCTTCCAGAGAAAAGAGATGTCCACGACTGAATATTGCAGACTGGCACATTCCAAGGTCCAGGACTACGGGCTGAGGGACGCACTAAAGCTTGGGGCAGCCGTGCAAAGGCTTAATGGGGAAAGGCCACTGTGTAAGGTCCTCCCGCCATAGCAAACCGAGGGGCTGGAACCTGTGTATAAAAATGTTTTTTACTATGTAATGCCAATGTATATTGCATTTAAAATGGAATGGCAAGAATTGTTTTTCTGTATCGAAGAAATCTGATCTCTATTGAACTTTCCAAAATGTGAAATTTGAACTGTTTCGTAAAGTATTTTTGCAAATTTTTATGAATAAAGCATATTTTTGGAAATAAAATGAATGGTACCAGGGATGAGGGACTTCGGTTATATGGAGAGGCTAGAGAAACTAGGATTGTTTTCCTTAGAGGAAGGAAGGTTTAAGAGGTGTTCAAAATTATGAGGGGTTTTGTTAGAATAGATAGGGATAAACTTTCCACTGGCAGAGGGGTCAGTAACCAGAGTACACAGATTTAAGGTAATTGGCAAAAGAACTGGGGGGTGCAGGGAAGATGAGGAAATTTTTTTTTATTCAGCAGGTTATCATGATCTAAAATGCATTGCCTGAAAGGGTGGTGGAAGCAGATTCAATAGTAACTTTCAAAAGGGAATTGGATATATAATTGATAAAGAAGTGAGACTTACTGGATATCTCTTTCAGTGAGCCACCACAGTCACAATGGGCTGAATGGCCTTCTTCTGTGCTTGTATGATTCTATGATACTAGTGATTTCTGCTGGAAACCTGTTGGGGTCTCTGAGTAAGTGTCTGTCTACGTCGGTTTCAAACTGAGTCCTGTATGTGCCAGCATCGGCAGAGGGCAGTATGGGGCTCAGATGTCATGCACACACCACCCCAACAGTAAACCAATGCTGATGCTCACTGTGTGTGCTCACACATGAAGAATGGCCGCTTGTACAAGATGCAGAAAGGCATTAATTACTCAGGAACCATACTCCAGCAGGTGTTAAGGCTTTCAATAGAAAAGGAGTATAACTGTAAGGGGTCAGTTTATTTTGCTAAGCTCTGAGCTTCATGGGGAGGCTCTCAATATTAAAATGGAAGGATGAAACCAAACCCAATGAGAACCGGAGTGTGATGGGGGTGATTTCCCACAATCAATGGGAGACGTATTATGCCATATCTTGCATCAAGTGAGAGAAACAGGACACCCTGCCTTCTAATTGCTGTGACATTTAAAGACAGCACTGATACATCATCTGTCGGACTTTGCAAGGCTAATCATTCTTCTAATATTAGAAGCAACATGAGATAGGCAGGCACACAGAGCTTAAGGATAAAATGAATGTGTGAGCTGCTTTGAGTGTCAGAGAAAAAAAAAGTGATTCTTTCAGACACTTCTTTAACTTATTCTTCAATGTTGGCATGGTCTCTGTTTCAATCACTAACTCTGTTAGTGTATTCCCAATCTCACAACCTCCACTTAAAAGAAAACTCCTGTTCTCTGGCCTCATACTCTTATATTTAACCTTATATCTATGTCCTCTTTCTCTAGACTCCTCAATTACTGTTAACAGTCTGTTTCTATGTACTCGGCCCAACGTCTTCATAATTTTAAACAGCTCTCAAATCTATCAAAACACCGGCATAGTGAGTGGCACAGTGGTTAGCACTGCAGCCTCACAGCTCCAGCGACCCAGGTTCGGTTTTGGGTATCACCTGTGTGGAGTTTGCAAGTTCTCCCTGTGACTGTGTGGATCCCCTCTGGGTGCTCTGGTTTCATCCCATGTGCCAAAGACTTGTGGATTGATACGTAAATTGGTCATTGTAAAAATTGCCCCTAGTGTAGGTGGTCGGAGAATTGAGGGTATGTGGAGATGTGAGAGGGAAAATAGGATTAGTATAAATGGGTGATTGATGGTCAGTGCAGACTCGTTGGGCCAAAGGGCCTGTTCTGGTGCTGTATGACTCTATGACCCATTACTCCTCTAATTCAATGAAAACTGTCCTGCTTTTCCAAGTTTTCCTTGTAGTCATATTTCCTCATAATAGGCAATTAATAGTGAATCTGCACTATTAGTGAATCTCTCTATTGCCTCAACATCCTGGGTTTTAGCCTGGGTGACTGAGTAATACACTCCAATAACAAACTGTTTTCAAAAGCTCATTTGACAATAAAACTCTACTTGGCATCCATTCTTAAACAGGCCTTAAACAGAAATAATGTTGCACAGGTGCATTGGGAACACTGTTCTGAAACTGAGGCTCAGTGGAAAGAGCTTTACTCTTCATCCAGCCACACTGTACCTGTCCCAAGAGTGCTTGCTACCGATGTTGGGTAATGAAAGCAGGAAATGGTTGAGATTCCCAAGACTTAATTTGACGTGCATGAAATTCACTGAAGGAGCCCAGTTGTCTGTCTCTATCATTTGCAACTCGCCAATACAATAATAACCTGTTGTAAGGTTTGGTAGAGTTGAATTCAGCGTTCCAGAAGTATAAGGGGGTTCATATTATCACCAGCCCATAACGACGCAATTCCTGCAACTCAACAAGGACAATCCCTGGGACATTGCAGCCACTGAATGAAGGCTGGAAGGTTGATACTCGAGAAAGTGATCCCATCAGATTCCAGCGTGTAGGATTTCAGCATAAAATTTCAGCATCAAACTAGTCTCAAGGTGTGAAAATTTAACACAAGCAAACATTCAAAACCAATGCTTTAAAAAAATGAACAGAGTCTTGGTGCCAATGAAGTGAGGCATCATTAGAAAAGGATAGAAGCCTTCTATTGAAAAAGTGACTTATTACATCTCAGAGAAACGCCTGTCAGCACTTCACACAAATTACTTTTTGAAATTCATTCTCAGCTATTATGTTGGCAAGGCTAACAGCCAGTTTGCACACTGCAAGATCCTTCAATGAGCAATGAAATGAACGCTTGGTTAATCTGATTTCTTTCTCATGGTGCTGGAGGGAAGAATGTTGGCCACTTTAAAGGGAGAACTCCCTGATTCCTACAAAAATATAGAAGGGCAAGATTTCCACAAGGGTTCTCCTGATGTCCCACTGTAACAATTGTAAGTGGGAAATCGGGAAGACCGACACAGAAATCATACTTCAGACATTTAGACCATTCTCAGTTAAATGTTCCGGCTTTCTCCCTATGCTGTTTTGTTCTAATTATCCAGTAGCTCTTTGAAAAGCGTTCCAGGACCTTTAACATCCACCTGAACAGGCAGATGGGGCCTTGGTTGAGCATCTCATCCGTAGAAATTCACACCTCTATATATCCCTCCAGTTTTATCCCACTCCTCACCTGCAGGCACTCACTCATGATACAGCAGAGTTCCATGGGGAAAGCCGCCCACTGACAGCTTGCCCAAGTGTCCATGTGTGAGCCCTGGCAGTAAATGCTTGCAGGCTATTTGACTGTAGAGGGCATGAGAGCCAGTGCTCACCCAACATCACAGGTCATTGAATGTGGAAATCCTGGCTGCTCTTTTCCTTCACAAATCCAGAAGGACCAAGATCAACAATAGCTACTCCCTACTCCAGCTAAAAGTATCTGACTCAGCAGACTGGGAATTGAATTAGGGCTTTCCTGGTCTGTATGATTCAGCTAGTACCAGCTAGTATCTATTCTCCCACCAGGACAGCAAACTTCAGTGAATTTATTGTTAAATGTGGTTTTATTGTTACAAATCTCTTCTGCAGGCACTGACTGTTGCTGTGATATAATTCCACGAGCATCAGCTACTCTCCTTTCTTATATCTCACTCAAATGCCATCCCTCAGCAGTGTGTTAGCTGTGCCCCAATTGGTAGCTGTAGCCTCTGAGCCATAAAGTTCTGGATTCAAGTCCCACTTAAGGACTTAAGCACAAAAATCAAGTCCGTCACGCTAGTGCAGTACTGAAGGGAGCGCTGCACTGTCAGAGACGCTGTCTTTCAGATGAGATGTCACACTGAGGTCATTTCTGTGCTCTCAGGTGGATGTAAAAGACTATATGGCACGCTTTTGAAGAAGATCAGTGGAATAATCCTCAGTGTCCTGGCCAATATTTATCCCTCAACCAAAATCATGAAAACAGATTATCTGGTTATTATCACATGGCTGCTTGTGGGAGCTTGCTGTAAGCAAATGGGCTGCTGTGCTTTCTAAATTACAACAGGTGACTACACTTCAAAAGTACTTTACTGGCTGTAAAGCTGGTTAAGACATTCTCAGGTCATGCAAAGGGACTCAGTCTCAGAATAAGGAGCAGGCCATTTAGGACTGAGATGAGAAGAATTTCTTCACACAGAGGATGGTGAATCTTTGGAATTCTCGACCCCAGAGGGCTGTGGAGGATCTGTATATTCAAGATAGAGATCGATAGATTTCTAGATATTCAAGATATGAAGGGATATGGAGATAGTGCGGGAAAGCGGCGTTGAGATAGAAGATCAACCATGATCTAGTTGAATGGCGGAGCAGGCTCGAGGGACCGATTGGCCTACTCCTGCTCCTATTTCCTATGTTCCTGTGTTCCTAACTCCACTTACCCGCCTGCTCCCCATATCCATGATTCCCTGAGAGTTCATAAAGCTGTCTATATCAGCCGTAAATATATTCAACAATGGAGCATCCACAACCTTCTGGGATAGAGAATTCCAAAGATTCATAACCCTTTGAGTGAAGAAATTTCTCCTTATCTCAATCCTAAATGATCGGCCCCTTATCCTGAGACTGTACCCCCAAGTTTTAGATTCCCCAGCCAGGGGAAACAACTTCTTAGTGTCTACCATGTCAAGCCCCTTCAGAATCTTGTATGTTTCAATGAGATCACCTCTCATTCTTCTGAACTCCAGAGATTATAGACCCAATTTACTTAGCATCTCATCATAGGGCAACACTCTCACCCCAGGAACTAATCTAGTGAACCTTCGCTGTACCACCTCCAATGCAAGTACATCCTTCCTTAAATATGGAGATCAAAACAGTGCACAGTACGCCAGGTGTGGTCTCACCAAAGCCCTGTATAATTGTAGCAAGGCTTCCTTATTCTTGTACTCCAATCCCCTGCAATAAAGGCCAACATGCCATTTGCCTTCCTAATTGCTTGATGTACCTGCATGCTAACTTTTGGTGTTACATAGAAACATAGAAAATAGGAGCAGGAGTAGGCCATTCAGCCCTTCAAGCCTGCTCTGCCATTCATTATGATCATGGCTGATCATCCAACTCAGTAACCTGTTCCCACTTTCCCCCATATCCTTTGATCCTTTTTGCCCCAAGAGCTAAATCTAACTCCTTCTTGAAAACCTCAACTGCTTTCTGTGGTAGCGAATTCCACAGGCTCACCACTCTCTGGGTGAAGAAATTTCTCCTCATCTCAGTCCTGAAAGGTATACCCTGTATCCTTAGACTATGACCCCTGGTTCTGGACTCCCCCACCATTGGGAACATCCTTCCTGCATCTACCCTGTCAAGTCCTGTTAGAATTTTATAGGTTTCTATGAGATCCCCCCTCACTCTTCTGAACTCCAGCAAATATAATCCTAACCGACTTGATCTCTCCTCATACGCCAGTTCCCCCATCCCAGGAATCAGTCTGGTAAACCGTCGCTCTATAGCAAGAACATCCTTCCTTGTGTTCCTTGTGCAAGTACACCCAAGTCCCTTGGACCATCAACATTTATAAGTTTCACGCCTTTTAAAAAATATTCTTCTTTTCTATTCTTACTACCAAAGTGAATAGCCTCACACTTCTCCAGGTTATACTCCATCTGCCACCTTATTGCCCACTCACTTAGCCTGTCTATATCGCTGTGCAGTCTCTTTGTGGTCTCCTCACAGCTTACATTCCCACCTAGCTTGTATCATCAACACACTTAGATACATTATGCTTGGACTCTTTGTTTAAGTCATTAATTTGGATTGTAAATAGCTGAGATCCCAGCACTGATCCTTGTGGCACACCACTAGTCACAGCTTGCCAACTTGAAAATGCACGGTTTATCCCCACTCTCTGCTTCCTATCCGTTAACCAATTCTCCATGCATGCTAATATATTACCCCCCACCTCCGTATGCCCTTATCTTGTGTATTAACCTTTTGTGCCGCATCTTATCAAATGGAAATCCAAGGATACTACTGGTTCCCCTTAATTTACCCTACCAGTTATATCCTCAAAAAGCTCTAATAAATTTATCAAACATGATTCCCCTTTTGTAAAATCATGTTGACTTTGATCACACTATGATTTTTTAAGTGCATTGTTAAGACTTCTTTAATAATAGATTCTACCATATTCTCAATAACTGATGTCAGGCTAACTGGCCTGTAGTTCCCTGTTTTCTCTCTCCCTCCTTTCTTGAATAGTGGTGTTACATTTGCTAACTTCCAATCTGCTGGGACTGTTCTAGAATCTAGGGAATTTTGGAAAATCATAACTAACACATTCACTATCTCTGCAGCTACCTCTTTAGAACCCGAGGATGTAGGTCATCAGCTCCTGGGGATTTGTCAGATTTTAGTCCCTTAAGTTTCTCCAATACTTTTTCTCTGCTGATATTAAGTTCCTCGCTCTAATTAGTGCCTTGGTTACCCTCAATTTCTGTTATGTTATTTGTGTCTCTATTGTGAAGACAGACACAAAATACTTTGTTCATTGTCTCTGCCATTCCCATGACAATTTCTCCTATTTCTGCCTCTAAGGAACCAGCGTTTACTTTAACTACTCTCCTCCTACTTATATACTTGTAAAAGCTCTTACAATCTGTTTTTATATTCCTGGCTAGTTTACTCTCTATTTTTTTCCCTTTTTATCAACTTTGTGGTGGCCCTTTGCTGGTTTCTATAACACTCCCAATCCTCAAGCTTACTACTATACTTTGCCAATTATAAGCCTCTTCTTTTAATATAATACTATCCTTAACTTCCTTACTTAGCCACGGATGGATCTTGCTTGCTGAGTTGTTTTTTAATGGAATGTATTTTTGTTGAACATTTTGAATTGTTTCTTTAAATGTTTCCCACTGTTTATTTACCACCATACATTTTGGTCTATTTACCCAATCAACATTAGCCAGCTCTCCCCTCATACCTGTGTAATTGGCTTTGTTTAAGTTTACGATACTTGCATGGTACTGGAGTATATTGCTTTCAAACTTAATATGCAATTCGGTTGCATTGTGATCACTATTTCCCAGTGGAACTTTTACTATGAGATTGTTAATTAACTTACCTCATTGCACAATACTAGATCAAAAGTAGCTTTATCCCTACAACAATGCAAAAGCAAAATACTGCAGATGCTGGAACTCTGCAATAAAAACAGAAAATGTTAGAATGTCTGGCAGCATCTGTGGAGAGAGAAACAGAGTTAATGTTTGAGGTCGATGACCCTTCATCAGAACTGTCTCCCACAATTCTAGAACCACTAGTTTTTCCAGCATTTTCTAGCTTTATCCTCAGTTGGTTCCACAACATATTGTTCCAGGAAACTGTCATGAAAGCATTCTACCAACTCATCTTCCAGACGACCTTTGCCAATTTGACTGGTTCAGACAATATGAAGATTAAAGTCCCCAACAATTATTACATTGCCTTTGTTACGAGCTCCATCTATTTCTTGTTTAATGCTCTGTCCAATGGTATAACTACTGTTTGGGGGCCTATAAACTACTCCCACCCAGCATTTTCCTAATCTCCACCCATACTGATTATACTTCCTGATTTTCTGAACCAAGATCCTTTCTCACTACCATCCTTATGTCATCCTTTACTATGAGGGCTACCATCCTCCTTTTCCATTCTGTCTATCTTTTCAAAATGTTGTGTAGCCTGGAATATTTATTTCCAACATTGGTCACCTTGGCTGGAATTTTACATTGGCTGGGAGGCCCTGCCCACCAGCCGAAAAGTCAGGGGCAAGCCCGCCTCTGCCGGACCTGGGGAGCCACGCCGGGACTTTTCGCTGCCCAAGCCGTTAATTGGCCTTGGGTGGGACTTCCACCTTCTTAAGGCAGGAAATCCTTAAGGCTCAAGGATTTTGGCAAGGCAAGGAGGTCGCTTAGGAGTGTGGGGGAGTGTTGTCCAGTGGCTGCCATGGGTAAAATACCAGCAGTGGCGGGAAGAGACCCTTAAGTGGCAGTTAGCTGGCTACTTAAGGGCCTTGATTGGCCTGGGGCGGGCAGGCTGTTTCTCACTGCCGCCCCGTGTAAAATTGCAGTGGGGGCAGGAAAATGTCAGAAACAGCCCCCTCCCACATCACACTCAATTTTACAGCATTCCCCGCAGCTCCCCACCCCACCGCCCCCACCACCAGCCTGCTCGTTGGGGGGCCTTAAAATTCCAGCCCATGTCTTTGCAATGGCAATTAGATCTTAAACCATTTATCTCTACCTATGCCATTTGTTCATCTATTTTATTGTGAACACTTACACTGCGCATTCAGCTAAAGAGCCTTTAATTTTATTTTGTTACTGATATTTGCATGGACCGTATTCGCTGATGCACCATTATCATAAAACGCTCTGCCCCTTTCTGTTCCATTCTACTTGCCTTTACCCATGTCTATTGTCTCAACTTTTCTCTTTAGATTTCTAAACCTCTCTTCACCTGAACCATCCTCCCCAAGCCCTTTTAGTTTACGTCCTATCCACGGCCCTAGTTATACGATTCACCAGGACACTGATCCCAGCCGGTTTAAGTGGAGGTCATCCCAACAGATGGGTGCCAGTGCCCCATGAATCGAAACCCCTTCTTCCCATACCACTCTTTGAGCCATGTGTTTAATTCTCTCATCTGCTTGACCCTTTGTCAATTGATCCATGCTTGTGCTCCAAAGCTATTCATGCTCCAATCCACTACATCTGCAACACTGGCATCCACCTGACAATATTGAAAATTACCCAGGTATGTCCTATCCACAAAAAGCAAGACAAATCCAATCCAGCCAGTAACCTTATCAGGCTACTCTCAATCATCAGCAAAGTGATGGAAGGTTGTTGACAGTGCTATCAAGCAACAATTACTCAACAATAACATGTTCACCTAAGCTTAGTTAGGATTCTGCCAGGATCACATGGCTCCTGACCTCATCACATCTTGGTCCAAACATGGACAAAAGAGCTGAATTCCAGAAGATATCTGAGAGTGACTGCCCTTGACATCATGGCAGCATTTGACCAAATGTGGCATCAAGGACACCTGGCACAATTTAAGTCATTGGGAAGCAGGGGGAAAACTCCACTGATTGGAGTTGTACCTAACACAAAGGAAGATGGTTGTGGTTGTTGGAGGTCAATCATCTCAGCCCCTGGTCATCATTGCAGGTGTTCCTCAGGGTAATGTCCTAGGCCCAACCATCTTCAGCTACTTAATCAATGTGCTTCCTCTCCAACAAAAGGTCAGAAGTGGGGATGTTTGCTGATGATTGCAGTGTTCAGTACCATTTGCAGTTCTTCAGATACTGAAGCAGTCCACATGCAGCAAGACCTGGACTTGGGTTTATAAGTGACAAGTAACATTCGCGCCACACAATTATTAGAGAATGAGCATCTCCAACAAGACAGATTCTAACCATCTCCCATTGATATTCAATGGTATTATCATCACTGAATCCACCACCATCCTGGGGGTTACCATTGACCAGAAGTTTATCTGGACTAGCCATGTAAATACTGTGGCTACAAGAGCAGATCAGAGGCGGGAATTATGCATGATTAGTTAACTTTCCAACTCCCCAAAGTCTATCCACCACCTAAAAGGCACAAGTCAGGAGTGCGATGGAATACTCTCCACTTGCCTGGATGGGTACAGCCCCAACGACACTCAAGAAGCTCAACACTCAACACCATCCAGGACAAAGCAGCCCGCTTGATCGGCACTCCATCCATCACCTTAAACATTCACTCCCTCCACTACCAGTGCACATTGGCAGCAGTGTGTACCATCTACAAGATGCACTGCAGCAACTCGCCAAGGCTTCTTCAACATCAACTTCCAAACCCGCGAACTCTACCACCTGGAAGAAGAAGGACAGTAGCAGCATGGGAACATCACCACCTGCACTTTCCCCTCCAAGTCACATACCATCCTGACATGGAATATACTGCCATTCCTTCACTGTTGCTGGGTTAAAATCCTGGAACTCCCTCCCTGTGGGTGTATCTACACCACATGGACTGCAGCAGTTCAAGAAGATGGCTCATCTCCACCTTCTCAAGGGCAATTCAAGGTGGGCAATAAATGTCAGCCTGCCAGCTATGCCCACATCGCATGAACAAATATAAAAGGAAAACATTTTGACGCTGATGGCACAGAGCATGCTCAGTCTGAACATAGAGAATCCAACTGGCAGCATATCTGATTGTTAGGACATGGTCTGCTGAAACAATAGCCTGTACAAAGGTCGGTAGCTTGCTGGGGTGCTGCTCCTAATGGGCATTGTTCCAAAGCACTGACCCGAGGCCCAGAACCTATCTCACACAATGTTATTTTATGCTCGTCAGCAGACAGTAGCTGTACAAATTGTTCTATGGAGAATGGAAGAAACCCTCTGCTCTTCTATCACTTATTAACCCTTCAAGAGCTGCTCTACTTTTACTTAATTTTCTCATTCCTCATGGCTCGTACTGAGGTACGGCTGCACAGGCACCAGGGACCACTCCTCAAGCGTGAGTCTTGAAAGTGGTTTGAGCCTTGTTCTGTGTCTCTTAATACAACGGAGGGAATTTTATCCTGGCAGTAGGGGGTCTCAACATTCAGAGAAACCGACGCCAAGATACCCAAGTTGCCTCTTCTACACAAGACCCTGGCATCGGAGGTCCCACCCTTGCAGAGCTACCAGCCAATCAGAGGCTGCCTGTTGCAGGCCGGAGACCTAGAAGAGTTACTGGAACCAGGCCTCAGGTAGGTCAGGGCAGGAGGGGTCTCTTGGAGTAAGGGGGGGCTCATAGGGGAGGGGCGAGGGTGGTTGGCAGCAAGGGCAGGGGTTGGCCCTCAGCGACCCACCCCCGTTCCCGATGCCGAGTCCCTCGCTCAGACACTGTGCCTCCAGTTAAGTGCGCTAAGAGCCCCCCACCCCACCCAAGAGCCGGGAAGCAGCCCATACAGTTTTCTGTAACATGTTTCCCATGCAATGACAGGACCCCTCATCGCACAGCTAATTGCAGCTGTGTCAGGAAGAGGCCCTTAATTGGTATTAATTGCCCAGTTAAGGGCTTCAATTGACAGTGGGATGGGAAGCCCGTTCCCAGACCTTCCCGGCCCGGACTAAATTTTGGCAGAGGTGGGATGGTGGTGAAAATCGCACCACCCCACCCATGCCCACACTCCACCACCATCCCACCGGATTTTATGCTCTCCCTGCCTCTAGACCCGGCATGGGGGAGAGCATAAAATTCCCCCCAACATAATAAGCAGAGATCTTGAGCTGGTACAGTATAAGATAAGGGATAAACTAGGACAGAGACTAAATGAGATGAGGGGCAAATTAGGACAGAGACTACATGAGATAAGGGGTAAACTAGGACAGAGACTACATGAGATAAGGGGTAAACTAGGACAGAGACTACATGAGATAAGGGGTGAACTAGGACAGAGACTACATGAGATAAGGGGTAAACTAGGACAGAGACTACATGAGATAAGGGGTAAACTAGGACAGAGACTACATGAGATAAGGGGTAAACTAGGACAGAGACTACATGAGATAAGGGGTAAACTAGGACAGAGACTACATGAGATAAGGGGTAAACTAGGGCAGAGACTACATGAGATAAGGGGTAAACTAGGACAGAGACTACATGAGATAAGGGGTAAACTAGGACAGAGACTACATGAGATAAGGGGTAAACTAGGGCAGCGACTACATGAGATAAGGGGTAAACTAGGGCAGTGACTACATGAGATAAGGGGTAAACTAGGACAGAGACTACATGAGATAAGGGGTAAACTAGGACAGAGACTAAATGAGATAAGGGGTAAACTAGGACAGAGACTAAATGAGATAAGGGGTAAACTAGGGCAGCGACTAAATGAGATAAGGGGTAAACTAGGGCAGCGACTACATGAGATAAGGGGTAAACTAGGACAGAGACTACATGAGATAAGGGGTAAACTAGGGCAGCAACTACATGAGATAAGGGGTAAACTAGGGCAGAGACTACATGAGATAAGGGGTAAACTAGGGCAGCGACTACATGAGATAAGGGGTAAACTAGTACAGATTCTACATGAGATAAGGGGTAAACTAGGACAGAGACTACATGAGATAAGGGTAAAAAAACAGACTTTAGACCTTTAACAGAATCAAATAAGTGGTTTATTGCCTGTTGGAAGTGCTCCCTGCAATATTGGGTTGCCCTGAATGCAACTGTCACCAGGAAAGAAAAAAGATTTGCATTTATAAAGTGTCTTTTACGACCACAGGACAGCCCAAAGTGCTTTACAACCAATGAAGTACTTTTGAAGTGTTGTCACTGTTGTAATGTAGGAAATTTGCATACAGCAATCTCCCACAAACAGCAATGCGATAATGACCAGATAATCTTTTTTCTTTGTGGTGTTGATTGAGGAATAAATATTGGCCAGGAGATCATTCCACTGCTCCTCTTCGAAATAGTGCCATCGGATCTATTATGTTCACTTGAGAGGGCAGATAGGGCTTTGGTTTAACGTCTCATCTGAAAGATGGCATCTCCAAAAGTGCAGCACTCCCTCAGTAATGCACTGGTCTGTCAGCCTTGATTTTTGTGCTCAAATCCTGGAGAGGGGCCTACATCCACAACCTTGGTCTCAGAGGCAAGAGTGCTACCCACTGAAAATTAGATGCAACTTCTACTTATGGACTAAGGCAGTCATTTAAGGGATCGCTACAGCTGCAACCAACAAGTGTTTAAAATATATTTATCTGAACAATCAAACCAGGCAGGCCACCTCCAGCCACAACTCACCAAACCCCACCCCGATCATGATCTTGAATCTCCCAGCTGCGATCTCATACTCTCCTGACCACTGACACTATTCTGCCGACCTTGGTTGCTACACTCCTGCTCCCAGCCCCTATCCTTCCCAACCACTACCCAGTTTCCTAGTTCCCCCACCCGCTTACAGTCCTCCCCCCTGACTCCCACAGTCCTCTTTAATAACTTATCCGAGGGCCAGTGCTTCCTTTGCAATGGCCCAGTCTTTGAGTCCTCTTCTCTGGCAAGCTGCCTGGGACACCTATTAGGTGGGTTGGATTTTGTGCTGGAGGCAGGGCTCCCAAAAGACGGGGGATGCCCCATCTCTGCTTTTTCGCACTCCCCTCCCCCAGCCCCGGAGCAATCCTCCAGGCTTTTTAAAGCAAAGTTTCAGGAGGCGGGATCCTCGGGAGCGGTGGCCACTTTCGGTACTGCAGAGACCAAGACCCAGGCCCAGCACTGGAATCCTGAAGAGGTAGGTGAGGCAGGGTCGTCGGGGCCAGTCCAGAAGTACCCGGCAAAGGGGGGCTGGGGGATGGTCTTGCAGTTCAGGAGGAGGGGTGTGCCGTGGGGTGAGCCAGGGGGTGAATTGGTTCTGGTGGGGCAAGACCGTAGGGACAATGCCTCGTGTTACAAGGCGGCCTCCCCACGTGGCAGAGGCCAGCACCCCCCCACCCAGTTCCCACCGCTGGTAAGATCCCAGTGACGGCGGGTAGAGGCCCTTAATTGGCTATTATTAGGCCTCAAGGGCCTCAATTGGCCTCTGGCAGGAAGGCCATCATTCGCCTATCCCACTCCCTGGGAAGATTGCTGGGTGACGGGAAGGATATGGGCTCTCCACCCCACCACCCCCTCCACCCATCACCCGTCGCTATACTCCTTGCCCCCCTTGCCTCAGATCCCATCTCATGGGGCCAAACAAAATCCAGCCCTATGTGTACCCCAGGCCTTTTGTGGCTTTTTGGGTTCAGGCAAATTTCTAATCCGGTCTGTTTCAAATTTGCATGTTCCTGCGATTTCATTAGCTGACTGCTAATTATATGGAGATACAGACATTCTCCCATTTCTCGTGAAAATAGAAATTTCATGTTGCTCGTTTCTAGTAATTTACCAGACTGATTAGTAGCCACAAGTGAATAAGTTTCCAATCATCAGCTGCTGGGTTCTTTAACAGTTCATGGGATGCTGAGATAAAGGTTCAAATACCAAAGAGCACAAGTGAAAGATTAAGGTGAAATTAGAGAGAACCTTTTCTTCAATGGAAAACAGTCTTATAAAAGCTTCCAGGAAAGGCTCTGGAAACAAAGGATATTTGAGGGTTCAGGAAACAATTAGATGCATTTCTGAAGATAAAGAGTTGAGCAATATGGTGAGAAAGGGGAAAGTAAGGCTGATCTAAGTGAGGGTTTTCTTGGGCCTAATGGTCTCCTCCCAATAGTAATTATAATCGCCTGCTACCGACTACTTGGAAATGTAAGAGAACTGTGTAAGAAGCCATCGGATCAGTAATCTTATAATGCTGCATGATTGGAAGCTTGACATCTAATCTCAACAACCAACAAAAAGGTCTGTTTCATGGATACAGAAATGTTTTTCATTGCATGGGAGTTGTTGGCAAGGAGAGGAGAGGTATTTTCAGGGCAGGAAAACTTCCTCCCACTTCCCAAATTCATAAGCCAGGAAGAAAGCTCAGGAGAAGTTCAGCAGAACAAAATGCACCTCCATTTTTAAGGAATCTAGAAGGGGAAGAATTGGTTCCAGAAAGTTACAAAGATCACATAGTAAAAACTCAGCCTTCACCACAACATGAGGCAGACTGCAATTGCTTGGGCCATTAGAACAAAAAGACCTTAGAGGACCTGAATCTGCCAAGTGGAAACTGCAGCCAAAATGGTTACATCAGCCAATGATCAGCGTCTTCCTTTTCATGATATTTTACGCCACAGCTTAATAATACTATCATCTGTAACCGCCTGCATTATGTATGTAATTACCTGCCTTTCAGTAGCTGCATACGAATAATGCACACCTTTAACAGAACAGATTATCTTTGTGGTGTCCATCTAACATTTGAATTTTTTCTATCTGATAACTGAGCTCTACATGGGGACCAATGATACAGGATTCTCCAATCTGGCCATTTTGATTGTATCTGACATTCCCACATTGGTAAAAGAAGGATTTGCTTCTCATGGATCTCTTTATACTTTCAGGCAGTGCCATTCTTTTTTATGCTCTCCACATATGAAAATTCCTTCTTTTGGGTGGTGACTGGTTGACACACTAGATCCCTGACAGTACCAACTACAGACTAGAAGGTACTGCTGGCACGGGTTTAATGCATTCATACAATATTCTTCCATTCAGTATTCTAACCAAGCTTTTAACCTGTTTTATTTAAAATAGCAGATGAATCGGGTCATTGAACCCATGGAGTGTGGGTCACATACTACCTCCCAAGCAATTTCTAGGCTGACAAAAGTAAAAGCAAGCACTTACCCAGATCTCCTTGACAGATATCAGTTCTTGAGGCCCCGCCAATGGTGAACTTTGGATTTTCACAGATTTCCTGACAAGGAAATAAAACATGATTAGCTGGGCCTGTCAGAAATTGAAAATATTTTCTTAACTCAAGCATTTCACTCTTGACCATATTCATCCCTATTAATAACATGGCGCCCAAATTACTTTCTCCCCCTGTTTTTTACACTATTTTCCTGTGGCTGAGGCACACATTTAGGCCTAATTGGCCTCTGGATTATCATTTAAAATGTCAAGTGCTATGACTCAAGACCGCTGGTGGCATTGTTTACCAATACCCTTAAAAAAAACCAAGTAGAGCAAAATGCTTGGTATTGTTGATGAATGCCACCAATGTTATAGAATAGACTAAAAACTCTGTTGTCACCAATGAGACTAAAATCACTGGAATCAGTGCCCAGACCAATATTAATTGGTGATACCATGTAGATGAATGTCACTGATCTGAACAAACAGCCAACTCTGTTGTATTCAACAGATGATTTCAATTGTTCCCATCAAACAGATTCATTGTGTCAAAGAGATGAATAACTGTCCATGGAAGGAAATGCTACAATTAGCCAGTATTTAATAATTTAGCAATGACTGTGAACTATATAAGTCAGACCCAAAAATAAATCTATGGTTGAGAATGTGCTTGAGGATACCACTTGAAGTCTCAGCTGAATTCATACCTAGGGCGGCACAGTGGTGCAGTGGTTAGCACCGCAGCCTCACAGCTCCAGTGACCCGGGTTCAATTCTAGGTACTGCCTGTGTGGATTTTGCAAGTTCTCCCTGTGTCTGCGTGGGTTTCCTCCGGTTTCCTCCCACTTGCAGGTTGCTAGGTTAATTGGCCATTATAAATTGCCCCTAGTATAGGTAGGTGGTAGGGAAATATAGGGACAGGTAGGGATGTGGTAGGAATATGGAATTAGTGTAGGATTAGTATAAATGGGTAGTTGATGGTCGGCACAGACTCTGTTTCAGTGCTGTATAACTAAACTAAACAGGTCTGTAATAAGAGCGAGGAGGGTACCACAACTTACTTTTGTTAAAAGAAAAAATTTCTCATACATTAACAACTCCAAGTTCCTTCTTCCTTGAACGGAGGCCCACCAGACTCCAACCACCACTCTCCTCCACCTGGCTGAACTTGTTCTCACGTTGAACAACTTCTCCTTTAACTCCACTCACTTCCTCCAAATAAAAGGTGTTGCTATGGATATCTACATGGGTCCTAGCTTTGCCTGCCTTTTTGTGGGTTTTGTGGAACATTCGTTGTTCCAGTCCTACCCGACCCCCTCCCTCACCATTTTTTCCAGTACATTGATGACTACATCATAAGAACATGAGAACTAGGAGCAGGAGTAGGCAATTCAGCCCCTCGAGCCTGCTCCGCCATTCAATATGATCATGGCTGATCTCATCTCGGCCATAACTCCACTTTCCTGCCCATTCTCCATAATCCTTCAACCCATTACTAATTAAAAATCTGTATATCTCCTCCTTAAATTTACTCAATGTCGCGGCATCCATGGACTCACGACTCTTTGACAAAAGTAATTTCTCCTCATCTCTGTTTTAAATCTGCTACCCCTTATCCTAAATCTATGACCTCTCATCCTAGATTGCCCCACAAGAGGAAACATCCTCTCTACATCTAATTTGTCAATCCCCTTCATCATCTTATATACCACAATTAGATCTCCTCTCATTCTTCTAAACTCTAGAGAGTAAAGGCCTAAACTGCTCAATCTCTCTTCATCAGACAAACCCCTCATCTCTGGAATCAATCTAGTGAACCTCCTCTGAACTCCCTCCAATGCAATTACATCCCTCCTCAAGTAAGGGGACCAAAACTGTACACTATACTCCAGGTGCAGTCTCACTAATGCCTTGCACAGTTGCAGCAACACTTCCCTACTTTTATACTCTCTTCCTTTAGCAATAAATGTCAAAATTCCATTTGCCTTCCTTATTACCTGCTGTACCTGTTTACTAGTTTTCAGCGAATCATGCACGAGGACACCCAGCTCCCTCTGCACCGAAGCACTCTGAAGTTTCTCTCCATTTAGATAATAATTTGCCTTTCTATTCTTCCGAGCAAAATGGATAACCTCACATTTATCCACGTTAAACTCCATCTGCCAAATTTTGGCCCATTCACCTAACCTATCCATATCCATTTGTAAATTTCTTATTTCTTTATTGCAACTATTTTAATGTCGTCTGCAAATTTGACTACAGTACTTTCTATCCCTGCATCCAAGTCAATAATATAGATTGTAAATAGTTGGGGCCCGAGGACTAAACCCTGTGGCACCCCACGAGTTACATCTTGCCAGCCAGAAAAAGACCCATTTATCCCAACTCTCTGTTTTCTGTTGGTTAGCCAATCCTCTATCCAAGCTAATAAATTGCCCCTAACCCCATGTGATCTTATCTTGTGTATTAACCTTTTGTGCGGCACCTTATCAAATGCCTTCTGGAAGTCCAGATATACTACATCTACAGGATCCCCATTATCCACTTTGCTTGTTACAGCTTCGAAGAACTCTAGCAAATTAGTCAAACACAATTTACCCTTCATAAAACCATGCTGACTCTGATGGATTGAGTTTTGACTTTCTAAATGTCCTGTTATTACTTCCTTAATAACAGATTCTAACAATTTCCCAACGACAGATGTTAAACTAACTGGTCTATAGTTTCCTACTTTCTGCCTCCCTCCCTTTTTGAATAAGGGTGTTATATTAGCTTTTTTCCAATCCACTGGAATCTTTCCCGCATCCAGGGAATTTTGGAATATTATAACCAATGGATCCACTATCTCTGCTGCTATCACTATCTTTCCTTTAAGACCCTAGGATGTAGGCCAACAGGCTCTGGGGACTTGTCTGCCTTCAATCCCAATAGTTTGCTCAGTGATTTTTCCCTAGTGATGATGATTGTTCTAAGTTCCTCCCTTTCTATAACCTCTGCATTTCCTGTTACTATTGGGATGGTACTAGTGTCCTCCACCGTGAATATTGATTTAGTGTCTCCGCCATTTCTGTGTTCCCCTCTATTAACTCCCCTGTCTCATCCTCCAAAGGACCAACATTCACTTTAGCTACTCTCTTCCCTTTTATATACTGATAGAAGCTGTCGCTATCCGTTTTTATATTTTGAGCTAGTTTTCTTTCATAATTTACTTTTGCTCTTTTTATTACTTTTTTAGTAACCCTTTGTTGATCTTTAAACGTTTCGCAATCTTCCAGCCTGCCACTGGCCTTTGCAATATGGTATGCCATAGTTTTTGTCTTTATGTTATCCTTAACATCCTTGCTTGGCCATGGATGTTTTTTCCCCCTCTTAGAATCTTTCTTCCTCTCTGGAATATATTTTAGTTGGGAGGAATTGAATATCTCCTTAAACATCTGCCACTGCTTATCAATTGTCCTATCTTTTAGTCTTCCTGCCCAGTCGACTAGGGCCAAATCTGTCCTCATGCCTATGTAATTACCTTTGTTTAACTCCAGAATGCGAGTGTGGGACTCCAGTTTCTCACCCTCAAACTGAATTTGAAAAAGTTCCAAACAGCACCCAAGTCAAACAATACCAAGAGTGCAAAGGAGATCAGTTTCTTTCAACACAGGAGTGAGTTGCCTCACAACCCTTCCATTTCATTTTTCATGCCATGTACATTTTACAGCAAACAAATATTTTCTGTATACAGTTCGAGGGGTTTTCCATGGATCCAGCCCCTCAGTTCAGCTTGGTGGGGGGACCTTACACAGTGGTCTTCCCCCATTGAGCTTTTGCCGCGGCTGCCCAAAGCTTCAGTGCGTCCCTCACCACGTAGTCCTGGACCTTGCAACGTGCCAGTCTGCAACATTCGGTCGTGGATAACTCTTTGCGCTGGAAGACCAGCAGACCAAAGAGCGTCTTTCACCGAATTGATAGTCCTCCAGCAGCAGTTGATGATTATCTCGGTGTGCGTCCCTGATAACAGCCCGTAGAGCACAGACTTGTGTGTTACAGAGCTGCTTGGGATGAACCTCGACAAAAAACACTGCATCTCTTTCCACACCTGTTTTGCAAAGACAAATTACAGAAGGAGGTGGGCAACCGTCTCATCCCCACCACTGCCACCTCGAGGGCATTGTGCGGAGGGTGTGAGACTCCGAGCGTGCAGGAAGGATCTGATGGAGAGAACTCTTCTCACCACCAGCCAACTACATCTTGGTGCTTGTCTGAGAGTTCTGGTGATGAGGCATTCTGCCAAATGACTTTGGAAGTCTGCTCGGGCAATCATCTGAAAGGATCCACCATCTCCTTTTCCCGCAGGGCCTGAGGACATTCCGTGCAGACCACTGCCTGATGGATTGGTGGTCAAAGGTGTTTTTCCGCAGAAACTTTTCCACAAAGGATAGGTGGTACGGCACAGTCCAACTGGATGCAGCATTCCGCGGCAATGTGACCAGGCCCATCCTTCGCAACACCGGGGACAGAAAGAACCTCAGCACATAGTGACACTTGGTGTTTGCATACTGGAGATCTACACACAGCTTGATGCAGCCGCACACGAAGGTGGTTATCAGGATGAGGGCGACGTTGGGTACATTTTTCCCTCCCTTATCCAGAGGTTTGAACATCGTGTCCCTCCGGACCCCGTCCATTTTGGATCCCCAGATGAAGCGGAAAATGGCTCAGGTGACTGCCACAGAGGAGGAGTGGGGTATGGGCCAGACCTGCGCCACGTACAGCAAGAGAAATCGCTGCGATCACATGCTCAGCTTATGGTGTATCCTGGCTACTCGCTCTGTCCAGGTTTTGGTGCACGCCCCGGCCCTTCCAAACCATAACCCCAGTACCTTCAGGTAGTCTGACCTGACAGTGAAGGGGACAAAGGATCGGTCAGCCCAGTTCCCAAAGAACATTGCCTCGTTCTTGCTTTGGTTAACTTTGGCTTGCAAGGCCAGTTCAAACTGGTCGCAGATGCTCATCAGTCTGCGCACAGACAGCGGATCGGAGCAGAAGACAGCGACGTCATCCATGTACAGGGAGGTTTTAACCTGAGTGCCTCCACTGCCTGGGATTGTCACCCCTGTTATGCTCACATCCTTCCTAATAGACTCAGCAAAGGGTTCAATACAGCAAACAAACAAGACAGGGGAGAGAGGACAGCCCTGTCTGACTCAAGATTGGATCGGGAAACTTTCCAATTCCCACCCATTGATTGAGACTGCACTATTGATGTTTGTGTAGAGCAGTTTGATCCAACTGCAGATTTCCTCCCCAAACCCCATTTTGGAAAATACATCCCTCATGTAGGTGTGCAATATCCTGTCAAAAGCCTTCTCCTGGTGCAGGCTGATGAGGCAGGTGTCCACCCTCCTGTCCCGTACATAGGTGATCGTATCCCTGAGTAGCATGAGACTATCAGAGATCTTCCTGCCGGGTACAGTGCAGGTCTGGTCAGGGTGAATCACCAAATCCAGAGCAGACTTGACTCATGTGGCTATGATTTTGGACAGAATCTTGTAGTCTACACTAAGCAGTGAGATGGGCCTCCAATTTCTGATTTCTGCCCTCTCCCCCTTCCGCATGTAGATGAGGGTGATAATGCCTTTCCTCATGGATTCTGACATGCTGCCAGCCAGAAGCATACTCTCATATACTTCCAGCAAGTCTGGGCCAACCCAGTCCCACAGGGCCGAATACAACTCAACCGGTAAGCCATCGCTTTCGGGAGTTTTACTCGTCTCGAAGGAATTGACGGCCTTTGTCAGCTCGTCCAGAGTTAACGGCTTGTCCAATCTCTCCCTCGTGCTGTCATCTAAGACCTCTGTGATAGATGACAGGAAGGACTGGGAGGCTCTGCTGTCTGTGGGCTTCACGTCATGCAGCCCGGCATAAAAAGATTTGGTGATCCTTAGTACGTTGGACTGCAAAAACATTACCGAGCCATCCTTTTCCTTCAGGCTTCTGATCACAGAGTTCTCCGTGTACCTTTTGGAAGAAGTAACGCGAGCACGTCTCATCCTGCTCAATGGAGCGGACTCTGGACCAGAAGATGATCTTGGAGGCCTCCGTGGCAAAGAGCGAGGCCTGCCGGCTCTTCACCTCATGGAGGTCCTCCTTGACCTCAACCCCCATCGACTGCAGCCAGAGCAGATTTTGCATACTTTTCCGGAGTCGGGACATTTCCCTCTGTCCCTCTCTCACCCTCTGAACTTCTTTGAAGATAAAGAACCTCTTGAAGTTCTCCTTGATCGCCTCCCACCAATGCACCAGAGACTCAAAGAGGGGTTTGTTTCACAGTTTTCCAACCTTTGTAATCCCTTTTGAATTCCTCAATGTTCTCTGGGGTTAGCAGTGTAGCATTGAGCTTCCATGTCCCCCTGCCAACCCGCTGGACTTGAGCCCACAACCTACTAGCTCAGAGACAAGAGTACTACCCACTAAGCCATGGCTAACTAAAGATAAATCAGCACTAAGGAATAAGGTACACAGTACAGTTTTGAAGAATACAATTTTCCAAAACTCTCTCAATTCAGGAATTGTCCCCTTCGATTGAAAAGTTGCCAATGTCACTCCATTATTTAAGGAAGATGGGCGAAGAAGAAAAACTGGGAAATTACTAATCTATTAATTGGGGCCTTTAATATGCAAATAAGCTGTCCACCTCCATGGAGCAGGCAGCCGATTCGCACCTGGGCCCGCCTCCTGCCCACTGCTGGAAAATTTGACCCGCAGTGGAACAGCATCAGGGAGCCTTCCCGCCATGGCTCCCCACTATTTTACCAGCCCCCTGCCTCTGTTCCCGGCACGGAGGGGTCAGTAAGATTCAGCCCATGGTGCAGGAAGGAGGACTTCAGATTCCTGGGACATTGGGATCAATCCGGTGGCAGGACGGGTCGCACCTGAATAGAGATAGGACCAATATGCTTGAGGGCAGGTTAACTAGTTCTGCAGGATTTAATCTAATTCAGCATGAGGTTGTGCACCAGGGCATAGTATGAAAAAGGAAAAACAAGGTGCGCAGAGGACTGAAAGAGACAGCAGGAGGTAAAAATGATACAGAATTATGTAGGATCATAGAAAATACAAAGGTCTAAGTTAGGTTTGTAGTGCATGTGTGTAAATGCACAAAATGTGGTTAATAAGGTTGGCCAACTGCAAGCACGAGCAGCTATGTGGGAATATGATGTAGTGGCGATAACTGAGACCTGGCTCAAAAAAGAGTAGGATTGGATGCTTAAGATTCTTGCATACAAGGTCTTCAGGAAAGATCGGAAAAGAAGCAAAGGAAGAATGGTAGCAATTTTCATCAGAAGAAATATTACAGTGCTAGAGAGAATGGACAGGATTAATGGGGGTCCTGAATCGGCACTTGCTGGCAGCGGGACCCGCTCTGCAATTTTGCCAGAAGTTGACTTATAATTGGCCACCTCCGGGCCCATCGCCCATTTAAGGATGGCAGGCAGGCTCCTGATGCTGCAACTCCAATCAGAGGGTAAGCAGCTCCATCGGGAGAGGTGGGTACTGGTGAGACAGGCTGGGGATCAAGAGGGCACCTCAACATAGCGGCACACTTAGAGAGGTAAGTAAAAATAAAATATTCAGGGGGCCGAGGGCAAAAAGCCGCGCAGAATGGAGGGAAACCCCTCCGGGAAAGATCTTTTTGGCTGCGGGAGAATCTTTTCTGCTGGTGGCCTCCTCTGTGGAGAATGGAGCCTAGGGCTGCCACAGTGGGGCCACCTCCATGCAGCTGGTGGCCTCCCCATGTAGGGGGGCCACTCCGCCAGCAGCATTTTGCCGGCGGGCCTGAAAAATCACCTCTAATTGAGCCTTTATAAGGTAGTTGGCTCCCTGCCTCCATGGTGGAGGCAGCAAATCTGGGACCCCACCCATCTGAGGTAAATTCCTGGTGGCAGGACTACATCAAGAAGCCAACCCGACATGGCTCCCCGCTACTCTACCAGCCCCACTGTTCCGGCACCATGGCTGGGAAAATTCTGCCCTTCTTGAGGGTTGGAGTTAAGAAACAATAAAGGAGATATTATGCCACTTGGTATATTTTATAGTCACCAAATAGTGGGAAAGAGATAGAGGAGCAGATCTGCAAACAAATTTCTGAGAGGTGCAAGAACTATAGAGTAGTGATAATGGGAGACTTTACCTGCCTCAATATTGAACAGGGCAGTGATAGTGTTAAGGGCAGAGAAGGGGAGGAATTTCTGAAGCCTAAAATGCTGGAAATGCTCAGCAGGTCTGGCAGCATCTGTGGAGAGTGAAACAGAGTTAACCTTTCAACTCTGATGAGAGGTCACAGACCTGAAACGTTAACTCAGCTGCTCTCTCCACAGATGCTGTCAGTTCTGCTGAGTATTTCTGGCACTTTCTGTTTTTATTTCAGATTTCCAGCAGCTGCAGTATTTTGCTTTTAATTTCTGAACCATGTTCAGAACAATTTTCTTAAATAGTATGTTTCCTACCCCATGAAGAAAAAGGCATTGCTGTATCTAGTCCTGGGGAATGAAGTGGGTCAAAGTGGAAAATGTTACAGTTGGGTATCATCTTGAGAATAGTGATTATAGTATTGCAAAGTTTAGATTAGTCACAGAGAAGATAAAAGAGGAATCTAGAAAAAAAACACTTAACTGAAGGAGGGCTAATTTCAGCAAATTGAGGAGGGATCTGACCTGAGTAAATTGGAGTCAATGGGCTGGATTTTATTCCAGTGACAGGGGTCCCGGCTGTGGGCCGAATGGCAGGGGAGAACCCACCTAGGCCCTCCGTTGGAACCCCCCAACCCCCCCACCCCACAGCTATTTAACAGCGTCCATTTAAGGGATGAGCCCCTGCCTCTAGAGCTGCCAGCCAATTGGAAGGCCAGTAGCTCTGCAGTACCAGTTGCGCCACTGGGAGCAGTGGTCATTGCCGGTACTGCAGGACGTCCGAAGACAGAAGACCCTGGGAGAGGTAAGTGGAGTCGGGGTCACCAGGGCCATTCAGGCAAGCCCTAGCGACAGGATGGGGGAGTTGGTGAGGTTGTGGTGGGGGGGGGGCTTCTTCTCAGTTGGGCAGTGATCGCCACTGGGGAGTCCTCTGGGGGCCTTGGATTGCCCCCAAAGGAGGCACCCCCCACCGACACCGCTGAACAGTCAAAGAATTGTCAGAGGGGCGATGAGGCTAATTAAGGACCAAAATGGAGATCTACTGCTGGAGACAGAAAGCATAGCTGAGGTACTTTTAGTTTAGTTTAGTTTAGAGATACAGCACTGAAACAGGCCCTTCGGCCCACCGAGTCTGTGCCGACCATCAACTACCCATTTATACTAATCCTACACTAATCCCATATCCCTACCACATCCCCACCTGTCCCTATATTTCCCTACCACCTACCTATACTAGGGGCAATTTATAATGGCCAATTAACCTATCAACCTGCAAGTCTTTGGCATGTGGGAGGAAACCGGAGCACCCGGAGGAAACCCACGCAGACACAGGGAGAACTTGCAAACTCCACACAGTACTAAATGAATATTTTATATCAGTGTTAACTGAGGAAGAGCACTTTGCCAAAACTACATTAAATGAAAAGGTTTCTGGGAATCTGGATGATATAAAAATAGATAAAGGGGAGGTATAAGAAAAGCTGGCAGTACTTAAAGTGGATAATTCACCCGGTCCAGATGGGATGCATCCAAGATTGCTGAGGGAAGTAAGGATAGAAATTGTGGAGGTGCTGGCCACAAACCTCCAATCCTTCATAGGTACAGGGGTGATGTCAGAGGACTTGAAGATTGCAAATGTTACAGCCTTATTCAAAAAAGCAGGGAAGGATAAAGCTGGCAATTACAGCTCAATCAATTTAATGTCGGTGGTGGGAAAGCTTTTAGAAACAATAATCTGGGAGAAAATTAACAACCACTTGGACAAGCATGGACTAATAATGGAGAACCAGCATGGATTAATCAAGGGCAAATTGCATTTCACTAACCTGATGAGTATTTTTCATGAGGTAACAGAGAGGGTGAATGACAGTAGTGCAGTTAATGTTCTGTAAATGGACTTTCAAAAGGCATTTAATAAAGTGCCACACTTGTTAGCAAAATTGAAGCCCATGGGATAAAAAGGGCAGTAGCAGCATGGATACAAAATTGGTTAAGTGATACAACACAAAGTTGTGATGAATGACTGTTTTTTGGACTGGAGGCAGGTATACAGTGGGGTTTCCCAAGGTTCAATAATAGGACCCCTGCTGTTTTTGATATGCATTAATGACTTGGACTTGAGGATATAGAGCACAGTTTCAAAATTTGCAAATGACACAAAATGTAGAAGTCTAGTAAACAGTGAGGAAGATAGTAATACACGTCAAGAGGACATAGACAGACTGGTGAAATGGGTGGACACATGACAGATGAAATCCAATGCAGAAAAGAGTGAGGCGTTGTATTTTGCTAGAAAGAATTGAGAGACATAGATGCTAAATAGTACAATTTTAAAGGGCGTGCAAGAAGAGAGGGGCCTGGGGATGTTTGTGTACAAATCGTTGAAGGTGGCAGGCCAGTTAACGAGGCAGTTAATAAAGCATATGGGATCCTGAGCTTTATAAATAGAGGCATAAAGTACAAAAGCCAGAAAGTTATGCTAACCCTATATAAAACACTAGTTTGGCCTAAGCTAGAGTATGGTAACCAATAAAGGCACCACACTTTAGGCAGGACATGAAGGCTTTCGGGACATTACAGAGCAGAATGGTCCCAGGGATGAGGGATTACAGTTATGTGCAGAGACTGAACAGGATGAAATTTTTCTCCTTTGAGCAGAGAAGGCTAAGAGGAGATTTGATAGAGATGTTTAGAATTATGAAGGGTTTAGATAGCGCATGGGAAAGGCTTCCACTGCTATGTCCAGACTGGCCAAGAGAGTGTGGGAAAATGGCGCACTGACATGGAACACAAAAGTCCGAGTGTATCAAGCCTGTGTCCTCAGTACCTCGCTCTACGGCAGCGAGGCCTGGACAATGTATGTCAGCCAAGAGCGACGTCTCAATTCATTCCATATTCGCTGCCTCCGGGGAATCCTTGGCATCAGGTGGCAGGACCGCATCTCCAACACAGAAGTCCTCGAGGCGGCCAACATCCCCAGTTTATACACACTACTGAGTCAGCGGCACTTGAGATGGCTTGGCCATGTGAGCCGCATGGATGATGGCAGGATCCCCAAGGACACATTGTACAGCGAGCTCACCACTGGTATCAGACCCACCGGCCGTCCATGTCTCCGCTTCAGAGACGTCTGCAAACGCGACATGAAGTCCTGTAACATTGATCACAAGTCATGGGAGTCAGTTGCCAGCGATCGCCAGAGCTGGCGGGCAGCCATAAAGGCGGGGCTAAAGTGTGGCGAGTCGAAGAGACTTAGCAGTTGGCAGGAAAAAAGACAGAAGCGCAAGGGGAGAGCCAACTGTGCAACAACCAATTTTTTCTGCAGCACCTGTGGAAGAGTTTGTCACTCTAGTATTGGCCTTTATAGCCACTCCAGGCGCTGCTCCACAAACCACTGACCACCTCCAGGCACTTACACATTGTCTCTCGAGACGAGGAGGCCAAAGAAGAGAAGATAGAATAAATGAAGAGAAACTATTTCCAATAGTGAAGGGTCAACAACCAGAGGGGACAGATTTGTGTGACTGGCAAAAGAACCAGAGGCAACATGAGGGAAAACTTTTGTTATGTAACTAGTGGTTAAGATTTGGAATGTACTGTCTGAAAATGGTTGTGAATTCACATTCAACAGTAGCTTTCAAAGTGAATTGGATAAATACTTGTTGGAGAAATAATTACAGGGATATAGGATAAGAGCGGAGTTGTGGGACTAACTGGATTGCTCTTTGAAAAGCTGGTGCAAATTTGCTGGGCTAAATGGCCCCCTTCTGTGCTGTACTCTTGTATGATTCTATGATTCTACTCCCACCCTCAGTCACCTGCAAGTTCACAACTGTCCTTCACGTACATTAACAGCGAGTACTCCCACCCTCACACACCCATCACAATGCACAGACTGCCCTTCACTCAAAGTAACTGTAAATACTCCCACCCTTGCTCACCCACAGTCCACAGACTTCACAATACGTACAGTAAATGTGAGTACTCCCACCCTCAGTCACCTGTGACACAGCACAGCCTGCCCTTCACTGATAACTGCAAACAATGTTACACAAACTGCCTTTCACTTACAGTAACTAAAAGAGAGATTCTACGGCACTCACTCCCACCCTCACAGCACACAGGGTCCTTCACTAACAGTAATGGTGAATACTCCCACCCACCCTTGCCCACCCACAGTGCAAAAACATCTTTTCACTTACAATAAATGCAAGCACACCCACCATCACCCACACATCATAGTGAATATTCCCACCCTCACATATGCTCAAAGTGCATAGACTGCCATTTACTTTTACCTGACAATGTAGAAAATGTCCAGGTATGTCTTATCACGAAAGACAGGACAAATCCAATCTGACCAGTTACTGCCCCATCAGACTAATCTCAATCATTAGCAAAGTAATGGAAGGGCTCGTCAACAGTGCTATCAAGCATTGTTTACTCCCTAATAACGTCCTTACCAATAATCAGTTTGGGTCCTGCCAGGGCCACTCAGCTCCAGACCTTACTGTAGTCCAAACATGGACAAAATAGCTGAATTCCAGAGGTGAGGTGAGAGTGACTGCCCTCGACAACAGGCAGCTTTTGACGCAGTGTGGCATCGTGGAGCCCTGGTAAAATTAAAGTCAAGGGCAATCAGGGGGAAAACTCTCCATTGGCTGGAGTCATGCCTAGCACAAAGGAAGATGGTTGTGGTTGCTGGCGGCCAATCATCTCAGTCCGAGGACATCGCTGAAGGTTGTCCTCAGGGCAGTGTCCTAGGCCCAAACATCTACGGTTTCTTCATCAATGATCTTCCCTCCATCAGAAGGTCAGAAGTAGGGATATTAGCTGATGATTGCTAAGTGTTCAGTTCCATTTGCAAATTCTAAGATACTGAAGCAGTCCGTGCCCACATGCAGCAAGACCTGGACAACATTCAGGATTGAGCTGATAAGTGGCAAGTAACATTCAAGCCACACAACTACCATTTCCAACAAGAGAGATTCTAATCACCTCCCCTTGAGGGTAGCATAGCGGGACTGGTACTGGACTAGCAATTCAGAGGCCCGGACTAGTACTGCAGACACGAGTTCAAATTCCACCATGGCAGCTGGGGGAATTTAAATCCAATTAATTAATAAATCTGGAATTAAAAAGCTAGTCTCATTAATAATGATCACAAAGCTATCGGGTTGTCATAAAAGCCCATCAGGGAAAGGAATCCGTGGAGAGAGAAGCAGAGTTAACGTTTCAGGTCAGTGACCTTTCTTCAGAACCTCAGGTCACTGACCTGAAAGGTTAACTCTGCTTCTCTCTCCACAGATGCTGCCAGACCTGCTGAGTCTTTCCAGCGATTCCTCGTTCTATTTCAGATTTCCAGCATCCACAGTATTTTGCTCTTATTTTAGGGAAAGGAATCTGTTGTCCTTACCTGGCCTGGCCTATGTGTAAGTCCAAACCAACAGCAATGTGGCTGGCCTTTAACTACCCTTTGAAATAGCCTAACAAATAACTCAGTTATATCAAACCATTACAGAAAAGTTGCATAAGAGTAAAACTGGACGGACCACCTGGCATCGACAAAGGCATACGCTGCTCAGTCATGCCTTTGAAGTCCTCCTCACCAACATCTCAGGACTTGTGCCAAAATTGTGAGAGCTGTCCCACAGACTAGTTAAGCAGCAGCCTGACACAGTCAAACTTACCGAATCATATCTTATAGAAAATGTCTCAGACACCTCCATCACAATCCTTGTGTATCTCCTGTTCCACCGACAGGACAGACCAACCAGAGGTGGCAGTACAGTGTTATACAGTCAGGAGGGAGGGACCCTGGGAGTCCATTGACTCCGGACCCCATGAAGTCTCATAACATCAGGTCTAAGATGGGCAAGGAAACCTCTTGCTGATCAATACCTACCACCCTCCTTGAACTAATGAATCATTACTATTCTATGTTGAACACCACTTCGAAGAAGCACTGAGGGTAGCAAGGGCACACAATGTACTTGGTGGGCGACCAAGAATGGCTCAGTAGCACCACTATTGGCCAAGTCTTGAAGGACATATCTGCCAGACTGGGCATGTGGCAGGTGATGAGAGAACCAACAAGTGGGACAAAACTACTTGACCTCGTCCTCAATAAGCTACCCGTCACAGTTGCATCTGTCTATGACACTATTGATAGAAGTGACCACCACACCTGTGGAGGCAAAGTCCCGTCTTCACACTGAGGACACCCTCCATTGTGTTGTGTGGCACTATCGCTGTGCTAGGTGGGATAGATTTGGAACAGATCTAGTAGCAGCAGAATTGTAATTAAACCACAATCTGTAACCTCATGGCCTAGCATATCCCTCACTCCACAATTAGCATCATGCCAGGGGACTAACTCTGACTCAATGAGGAGTGTAGGCGAGTGTGGCATGAGTAGCACCAGGCATACCTAAAAATGAGATGTGAACCTGGTAAAGCCAAACGCTCCAACAATATTAAAGCTCTCCTGTGGTAGAATTTGGTCGAACTTCATGCTGGCTTGGGCCTAATGCCAATACAGTGAAGATTCAATGTTCCAGAATGGCTGCAATCAACACCAGAGCTCCAAGCCAGGGGGTGCGCAACACAATCAGAGTGACAGTGAAGAAGATGGAAGTAGGCATGCCGGCGGACCCTACCTTCCTCATGAAGAGAATCCTATTCGACTGCTGTGAATCCCAAGCCGCAGACATCTGCTGCCTGTAAGATTTCCCCAGCAGCGGATATTTCGATGTGATGTTTAAAAATGTTGCGGGATGCCTGAAGCTTCTGAAAGCATTTAAGGAGAGAGGAAACCAGGCCTCACTGTTGATCCTCTCTGCAGAGCCACTGTTTATGCTGCTGTAGCAACTGAACCGTGTTGTGTCAAACCACCTGTACAACAACCATACCCCTCACCAGGTACGTCGAGGTGGCTAGGAAAAATATCAAGGTCAAGGACTCGTTCAGGATTTGGATCAGCATGCAGTAGGTCAAGATGGCCTTGAAGGTGGATGCCAAGAGAGCCATCGTCCACCCTCCCTCCAGCTTCACTATCAGGTCAAGTCAAGGTTACTTGGTCTACGCGAGGCAGCCAAGTGTTTGTTGCAGGAAATATGGCCGCCAACTGCCATGCAACCTTCTGCAGAAACTGCCAGCAGGAAGGTCACCAGTCTAAGGAATGCAAGAATAGCAAGCACTGCAACCTGTGTAGTGAAGCTGGCACCTCTACAAGGCATGCCCAATGCGCAGTGCCACCAATGCACATGTGATTAAAGAAGGTGTGATAAACAGGGCCGTTTTAAAGTAGATTAACACCCCACCATCATCAAGGCCCTCGGCAGACAAGACAATTAGAAAGAGGGCATGGCGAGTGACAAAGTGGCAAGAACACTTCAGTAAATTACCAAACCCAGAACATCACCCACCTCCTCTCCACCCCCCCAACCTCCTCTAGAACACACAGAATTGATGGAAAAAGGGGCAGCAGCAGCACAAAGAGACTGGCCAGTTGGTTAAAAGGAAAACCACAAAGAATTAGGCACAGACAAAGGAAAAAGCCATCAGCCAAATTAGCGGCAAGAAGTGGCTGATGTCCCTACCAGACACCAGCGGATGCTGCTCCTCAGATGAGGAATGGCAAGAAGGCTGCCACCAACAGAAAAAGCAGCAAAGAAGGAAGGTGTTAAAAGGAGGCAAAGGGGCCCCAGTTCCAAAACACTGGATGTAGTGAAGGGGTGTAGTGTAGTGAAGGATGCAGTGCATCCCAAGCCCCAAACAACACCAGGAATAGCAAGCTACCCAACACACCCCAGCCCCAGAACATCAGGAACAGTAAAACGCCCTGTGCATACCAACTCGGGGAAGCAGGGTGCAACTGACAAAGGCTGACAGGTCCTTGGAGACGAGTAAAACTCCCAGAAGCAACAGTTTACCAACCAAATTGTATTTGACTCCATGGGACTGGATCAGCCCAGACGTGCCGGAAGAGCACAAGAGTGTGCTTCTGACCGGTAGCATGTCAGAATCCATGAGGAAAGGCATCATCACCCTCACCTACAAACAGAATGGGGAGTGGGAGGAAATCAGAAATTGGCCGCCCATTTCACTGCTTAATGTGGACTACAAAATGCTGTCCAAAGTCATTGCGAATCAGGTCATGTTTGCTCTGGGGTTGGTGATCCAACCTGATCAGACCTGCACTGTACCTGGCTGGAAGATCTCTGATAGCCTCGCGTTACTTAGGGATGTGATCGCCTGCGTACAGGACAGGAGGGTGGATACCTGTCTCATCAGCTTGGTCCAGGAGAAAGCGCTTAACAGAATATTGCACACCTACATGATGGATGTGCACTCCAAAATGGGGTCTGGGGAAGGAATCCAATTTGGATCTAACTGCTTTACACAAACATCTGCAGGGCAGTTTCAATCAACGGGTGGGAATCAGAAAGGTTTCTGATCAAACCTGGAGTCAGGCAATGCCGTCCTCTCTCCTCGGTCTTGCTCGCCTGTTGTATCGAACTTTTTGCCGAGTCCATCAGGAAGGATGCGGGCTAAAGAGGGATGATGATTCCAGACAGTGGAGGCACTCAGGTCAAGGCATCCCTGTACACGGACGACATCACCGTCTTTTGCTCAGATCTGCTGTTGGTTCGCAGACTGTTGAGCATCTGTGTCCAATTTGAACTGGCCCTGCAGGCCAAAGTAAAATCACAGCAAGAGCAAGGCCATGTTCTTTGAGAATTGGGCCGACCAATCCTTTGTCCCTTTCAATGTCAGGTCAGACTACCTGAAGGTGCTAGGGATATGGTTCAGAGGTGCCGGAGCATGCACCAAAAACTGGAAGGAGTGTATTGCCATGGTGAAACAGAAACTGGGCATGTGGGTAAAAACCTGGTAATCAGGTGTGATGTGCCCTTGGTGTTGCTGTACATTGTGCGGGTATAGCCCAGACCACTCTCCTGTGCTGCAGCTGTTGCCCAGGACATCTTCCACTTTATCTGGAGATCGAAAATGGACCAGGCCTGCGGGAACACAATGTACGAATCTCGGGATAAAGCGGGGGGGGGCAGGAGGAAATGTACCCAACGTCGACCTCATCCTGATGGCCACCTTTGTCTGAAGCTGCATAAAGCTGTGTATACATCCTGGGTACACAAACACCAAATGTCACTACATGCTGAGGTCCACGGTGTTGTGAAGGATGGGTCGGGCCACGTTGCCGTGGAACACTCCATTCGGTTGGACCACCTGTCCCTCGTGGAAACGTTTGTACGGAATAACGCCTGTGACCACAAGTCCATCAGGCAGTGTTCTGCACATAACATCCTTGAAGCCCTGGGGGAGAGAGGTGGTAGATCCTGTTGGATGGTTTCCTGAGCAGACTGACAAAAGTCATTTGGCAGAATGCCTTATTTCCAGAACTTTCAAGACGTCGCTTGGCTGGTGGTGAGAAGGGCCCTCCCCATCAGCTCCCCCAGCACATCCAGAGTCTTAGCACCACTGCACACTGTCCACAAGGCAGCTGCGGTGGGGAACAGATCATTGCCTACCTCCCTCTGGAATGTGCCTTTGCAAAGAAGGTCTGGAAAGAGATGCAGTGATTTTTTATCAAGGTTCATCTCAAGAAGCTCTGTAATGCAGGACTCTGTGCTCTATGGGCTATTCCCAGGGATGCACACTGAGACAAACTTCACCTGCTGCTGGAGGATCATCAACCCTGTGAAAGTGCTCTTTGGTCCACCAGAAACTTGTTGATCTTCTATTGCAAGGAGCTATCCATGATCGAGTGTTGCAGACTGGCACATTCCAAAGTCCAGGACTAAGTGCTGAGGAACACATTAAAGCTTGGGCAGCTGCTAGCTGCCACAAAAGGCTCAATGTGGAAAGGGCACAGTCTAAGGCCCTTCCACCAAAGTACACTGATGGCTAATCCTGTGGAAAGCCCCCGGATGTTTGACATGGAATGTAAATGTATATTGTAAATATAACCTGTAATTGTAAATGTAGGGAGGCACCTGGGAGTGCCATATGCTGTACTGAAAGAAACTGAACTGTTTTGCACTTTATGTAATGTCAAATTTGAACTGTTATGTACTTTTACAAATTTTATGAATAAAGTATATTTTTTGATCAAAAGAAACTGGTCACAGGACTACGTGCATGCTAGACAGCAGAAGCAGCATTCTGTAGACAGAGCTAAGGGATCCCACAACTAATGGAGCAGATCAAAGCTCTGCAGTCCTGCTACATCCAGCGTGAATGGCGGTGGACAATTAAACAACTAATCGGAGGAGGAGACTCCACAAATATCTCCATCTTCAATGATGGAGGAGCCCAGCACATCAGTGCAAAAGAAAAGGCTGAAGCATTTGCAACCATCCTTAGCCAGAAGTGCCGAGTGGATGATCCATCTCGGCCTCCTCCTGAGGTTCCCACTATCACAGATGCCAGTCTTCAGCCAATTAAATTCACTCCGTGTGATGTAAAATTTAAGCGTATGGGATTGGGGATAGTGTATTGCGATGGATAGAAAATTGGTTGGCGGACAGGAAACAAAGAGTAGGGATAAATAGGTCTTTTTCCGAATGGCAGGCAGTGACAAGTGGGGTACCGCAGGGATCGGTGCTAGGACCCCAGCTATTCACAATATACATTAATGATTTAGATGAGGGAACTAAATGTAATATCTCCAAATTTGCAGATGACACAAAACTAGGTGGGAGGGTGAGTTGTGAGGAGGATGCAGAAAGGTTTCAGGGTGATTTGGACAAGTTGAGTGAGTGGGCTAATGCATGGCCGATGCAGTATAATGTGGATAAATATGAGGTTATCCACTTTGGTAGCAAAAACAGGAAGGCAGATTATCTGAATGGCTATAAACAGAGAGGGGAATATGCAGCGAGACCTGGGTGTTCTCATACACCAGTCGCTGAAGGTAAGCATGCAGGTGCAACGGGCAGTAAAAAAAGCAAATGGTATGTTGGCCTTCATAGCGAGAGGATTTGAGTACAGGAGCAGGGATGTCTTGCTGCAATTATACAGGGCCTTGGTGAGGCCACACCTGGAATATTGTATGCAGTTTTAGTCTCCTTATCTGAGCAGGATGTTCTTGCTATACAGGGAGTGGAGCGAAGGTTTAACAGACTGATTCCTGGGATGGTGAGACTGACGTAGGAGGAGAGATTGAGTCAGTTAGGATTATATTCGCTGGAGTTCAGAAAAGTGATGGGGGAGATCTCATAGAAACCTATAAAATTCTAACAGGACTTGACAGGGTAGATGCAGGAAGGATGTTCCCAATGGTGGGGGAGTCCAGAACCAGGCGTCATAGTCTAAGGATACGAGGTAAACCTTTCAGGACTGAGATGAGGAGAAATTTCTTCACCCAGAGAGTGGTGAGCCTGTGGAATTCTCTACCACAGAAAGCAGTTGAGGCCAAAACATTGTATGTTTTCAAGAAGGAGTTAGACATAGCTCTTGGGGCCAAAGGGATCAAAGCATATGGGGGGAAAGCGGGAACAGGCTACTGAGTTGGATGATCAGCCATGATCATAATGAATGGCGGAGCAGGCTCGAAGGGCCGAATGGCCTACTCCTGCTCCTATTTTCTATGTTTCTATGGCTCTATGTGATATCAAGAAACAGCTGAAGGCACTGTATACTCAAAAGGTGTGGGCCCTGACAACATTCCAGCAACAGTACTGAAGGCTTGTGCTCCAGAACTAGCCACACCCCTAGCCAAGCTGTTCTAGTACAGCTGCAACACTCGCAGCTACCCGACAATGTGGAAAATTGCCCAGGTATGGCCTATCCACAAAAAGCAAGGCAAATCCAACCCTGCCAATTACCGCCCCATCAGTCTACTCTTGATCATCAGTAAGGTGACAGAAGGGGTCGATGACAGTGCTATCAAGCGCCACTTAAACAGCACAACCTGCTCACTGATGATCAGTTTGGCTTCTGCCAGCCCACTCAGCTCCTGACTTCATTACAGCCTTGGTCCGAATATGGACAAAAGAGCTGAACTCCAGAGGTGAGGTGAAAATGACTGCCCTTGATATCAAGGCAGTATTTGACTGAGTGTGGCATTAAGGGGCCCTAGCAAAACTGCAGTCAATGGGAATCAAGGGGAAAACTTCCACTGAATGGAGTCATACCTAGCACAAAGAAAGATGGTTGTGGTTGTTGGAAGCAAAACATCTCAGCCACAGGACATTACTGCAGGAGTTCCTCCGGGCAGTGTCCTAGGCCCAACCATCTTCAGCAGCTTCATCAATGATCCTCCCTCTATCATAAGGTCAGAAGTCAGAAGTGGGAATATTCATTGATGATTGTACGATTCTCATTACCATTTGCAACTCCTCAGATACTGAAGCAGTCTGTGTCCATATGAATTGGCCAGGTTTTAAAGGACAAAGCTGCCAAACTGGGCCTGCGGCAGATGTTGAGGGAATCAACAGGAGGAAAAAACCTACTTCACCTCGTCCTCAGCAACCTACCTGTCGCAGATGCATCTGTCCGTGACACAATCCTTGTGAAAACAAAGTCCTGTCTTCACACTGAGGATACCCTCCATCGTGTTGTGTGGCACGAACAACATTTTAAATGGGATAGATTCAGAACAGATCTAGCAAATCAAAACTGCGCATCCATGAGGCACTGTGGGCCATCAGCAGCAGCAGAATTGTACTCAACCACAATCTGTAACCTTATGACCCAGCATATCCCTCACTCTACCATTACCATCAAGCCAAGGGATCATCTTGGTTCAATAAAGAGTGCAGGAGAACATGCCAGAAGCAGCACCAAGAATACCTAAAAATAAGGTATCAACCTGGTGAAGCTACAACACAGGACTACTTGCATGACAAACAGCAGAAACAGCATGCGATAGACAAGGCTAAGCGATCCCATAACCAATGGATCAGATCTAAGCTCTGCAGTCCTGCCACATCCAGTCATGAATGATGGTGGACAATTAAACAAGTAACAGGGGGAAGAGACTCCACAAATATCCCCATCATCAATGATGGTGGAGTCCAGCACGTCTGTGCAAAAGACAAGGCTGATCCTTGTGGATGATCCACCTCAGCCTCCTCCTGAGGTCTCCAGCATCACAGATGCCAGTCTTCAGTCAATTCGACTCTCTCCGCATGATATCAAGAAACAGCTGAATGCACTGAATACAGCAAAGGCAATAGGCCCTGACAACATTCCGGCAATAGTACTGAAGGCTTGTGCTCCAGAACTAGCCACACCCCTAGCCAAGCTGTTCCAGAACAGCAACAACACTGGCATCTACCCGACAATGTGGAAAATTGCCAGGTGTGCCCTATCCACAAAAAGCAGGGCTAATCCAATCCAGCCAATTATACATCCTTAACCATCCCCAGAGAGCATAGACTGCCCTTAACTTACAATAAATAATATTTATTAATATCACTCCCACCCTCAGAAGGCACAGACTACCTTCGTTCCCACCCTCATCCGCTTATCACAGAGCACAGATTGCCCTTTACTTACAGTATGAGTGGTCCCACCTTCATCCACTCTAGGACTACACATACTGTCATTCAATTACAGTAACTGCAAGTTCTCCCATGCTCACTCACCCATCATAGTGCAGATTGCCCTTTACTTACTGTAACTGCACGTACTCCCAACCTCACCAGCATATCATAGTGCACAGACTGCCCTTTACTCACAGAAACTGCGAGTACTCTCACACTGAACCACCTATCACAGAGCACAGACTGCCCGACAATTACAGCAATTTTAGGGACTCCACCCTCACATACCCTATTAGACTGAAAACCTACTGGAAAGCAGCTTCTGCTTGGATTCCTACCTTTGGTCTTTTCCACAATATGTTCTTCACTTTTGTGGACTTTTGTCCTAGTTCCTTATAGCCGAGGGACTCCACTGTAGCTGGAAACATATCATCTTCAAACAGAATCTTTTTCTGCTGGCACTCCTGCTTCAGCGTCACAAAGTCCTGCTCATAAAATCTGATGGGCTTGTGAATCGACCCTTCCCCCTCCCGCCTCTGCCTCTCACGCACCAGGCGGTCACAGAAGTGCCCGGATGTTGTGTATGGCATGGTTTCCAGCAAAAGATTTCACTTCGATCTCTAGTGGGCTAGTGAGGCAGCAACTACCTCATCCAGGAGCAGGTGATGTCAGTCGGCACGTTGCCTACACAGGACACAAACTCCTGGCATAAATCCAGGCTGCTGATTCCTGATTGGATAGGTTTCAAACAACGTCACACCTGCGGAATAGAGTACAAAAGCCAATCTCCCTCAGGCTATTGGATGAGGTACAATGAAGAAAGAACAAAACCTACACGCTGAGGGACTGCTGAGTTACAACGCTTAGAGAGGCTGCATTGATAACGTGGGTGAAAAATAGGAGAAAAAAAATAGAGATAAACATCTTTTTTCTGTATCCAGAAAAGGGCCCAGTCTGCCTCAGCAAATGGCATTGACGTTTAAAGCTGCACTCAATGGGCTGTGTGTGTGACACACTATAGACTTTAATCCGATAGAGACATAGGCACATTCATTGTTGCTCTTGGGGCCCTGGCTGGGCTGTTGCTGAGCTTGTGACCTCAGATGATACTGTATTTTTCCCTCATATTTCCAACCCACTCACCTCCCAATCTCTGGATCGATTCAGAGGTCTGTGGGTTTTTTTTTTAAACTTTTCTCTTTGTTCTCATTGATTTAACCTATTACAATGCAGGCTTCTCCCAACATTCGATATTTTCTTTTCTTTTGGGCCTCCTTATCTCGACAGACAATGGATACGCGCCTGGAGGTGGTCAGTGGTTTGTGAAGCAGCGCCTGGAGTGGCTATAAAGGCCAATTCTGGAGTGACAGGCTCTTCCACAGGTGCTGCAGAGAAATTTGTTTGTTGGGGCTGTTGCACAGTTGGCTCTCCCCTTGCGCCTCTGTCTTTTTTCCTGCCAACTACTAAGTCTCTTCGACTCGCCACAATTTAGCCCTGTCTTTATGGCTGCCCGCCAGCTCTGGCGAATGCTGGCAACTGACTCCCACGACTTGTGATCAATGTCACACGATTTCATGTCGCGTTTGCAGACGTCTTTATAACGGAGACATGGACGGCCGGTGGGTCTGATACCAGTGGCGAGCTCGCTGTACAATGTGTCTTTGGGGATCCTGCCATCTTCCATGCGGCTCACATGGCCAAGCCATCTCAAGCGCCGCTGACTCAGTAGTGTGTATAAGCTGGGGATGTTGGCCGCTTCAAGGACTTCTGTGTTGGAGATATAGTCCTGCCACCTGATGCCAAGTATTCTCCGAAGGCAGCGAAGATGGAATGAATTGAGACGTCGCTCTTGGCTGGCATACGTTGTCCAGGCCTCGCTGCCGTAGAGCAAGGTACTGAGGACACAGGCCTGATACACTCGGACTTTTGTGTTCCGTGTCAGTGCGCCATTTTCCCACACTCTCTTGGCCAGTCTGAACATAGCAGTGGAAGCCTTACCCATGCGCTTGTTGATTTCTGCATCTAGAGACAGGTTACTGGTGATAGTTGAGCCTAGGTAGGTGAACTCTTGAACCACTTCCAGAGCGTGGTCGCCAATATTGATGGATGGAGCATTTCTGACATCCTGCCCCATGATGTTCGTTTTCTTGAGGCTGATGGTTAGGCCAAATTCATTGCAGGCAGACGCAAACCTGTCGATGAGACTCTGCAGGCATTCTTCAGTGTGAGATGTTAAAGCAGCATCGTCAGCAACATTCGATATTTATGCTTACAGGAACAAGCCAGATTCAATAGTAGGACTGTGTCTCCTATTAACTAGAGTTTGTTACACCTCATGCATGGAATGGAGGAGTCAGCATGCCACAGCACTAACAATTCCCTTTAGCTCAAATCCTATACTGCACAGAGGTATGAGATGCTCACCGTACCCTCCCAAAACGCCAGCCCACTACATCACTGCTTGCTCCAAAGAAAAAGCCCATGCTGACGGACCACATATTTCAGGCTAAACTACAAAATGCATTTATTGTAAGTTTTAAATTAACATAGAAGCAAAATACCTTGGCAACTTTCAATGGTACTTTATTTTCTGCAACCAAAATAACAAAGTGTTTCAAAATTTGAATCCTTTTACAGAGTCCTTTATACCCTCATGACCATGAATTGAGCAGTTAGCTGCATGGAGTTATGTCTCACACTACAATGTACAGCTGGATGGTTGAAACAAGTGAGCTAAACACATAACAAAATGCTGCAATAAAGTTGCCTGACCTGAGCAGTTTCTGACATTTCAAGGTCAAAAGCAAACCTGCCACAAATGCAAATATCCTTAAAGAAACGATCCAACTCATTGATCGCTATTAATTATTTCTATTGGCCTTAGTGCAAATGCAAAGCCATCTAAGCTTACTAGAGCTGCTTTCATCCTGATTTAGACTGGTGTTAGTGGTGCCAGCTTTTGACATAGTTTCCATAGTATTTACAGCACAGAAACAGGCCATTCAGCCCAACAGCTCTATGCAAGTGTTTATGCTCTACGTGAGCCTCCTCGCAACGCTAATATCACCCTGGCAACATATCCTTTTATTCCTTTCTCCCTCATGTGCTTATGTAGCTTTGTTTAAATGTATCTATGCTATTCATCTCAACCAGGCCTTATGGTAGCGAGTTCCACATTCTAACCATACTCTAGGATGTGGGTCTCCCACAGCTGTCGGCAACCTAAATTTACCTTTGGACTGGAGCCAGTGACACAAGAATGTGTCTTGTACAAGGCAAAAGCAGCGAAAGTCAGACTCGAGACAAAGCCCAGTGGAATTTTATGTTTGTGTAGCCCATCCTTCTTGCTGCAATGCTGTTTTGATAACCCATTGTGTGCCACCAAACATCATGCAGACTACAGAGAATCCTTGTGCTATTAACATACAATCATGTCCACAGTAGCACCATGTGGCAGCATGCCACATGGCAGCACGGAAACTGCACTATGCTTCCGGGTACACTCGGTCTGCAAGTAAATGGAGTCTTTTAACTCTGAACCTAGCAAAGGCCTTCCCCATGATGCTGAGCAGTGAGATACCCCTGTAGTTGTTGCAGTCTGGTTGGCAGACAGGAAACAAAGAGTAGGAATAAATGGGTCTTTTTCCTAGTGGCAGGCAGTGACTAGTGGGGTACTGCAGGGATCAGTGCTAGTACCCCAGCTATTCACAATATATATTAATGATATAGATGAGGAAATTAAATTGAATATATCCAAGTTTGTAGACAACACAAAGCTGGGTGGGAGTGTGAGCTGTGAGGAGGATGCAGAGAAGCTCCAGTGTGATTTAGACAGGTTGAGTGAGTGGGGAAATACATGGCAGATGCAGTATAATTTGGATAAATGTGAGGTGAGTTGGTGCCACTTTGGTGGCAAAAACAGAAAGGCAGATTATTATTCGGACTGAGGTGAGGAGGGATTTCTTCACCCAGAGAGTGGTGAATCTGTGGAATTCTCTACCACAGAAAGCAGTTGAGGCTATATCATTAAAGAATTTCATTAAAGAATTCATGAAAGAATTAGATATAGTTCTTAGGGCTAAAGGGATCATGGGATACAGGGAGAAAGTGGGAACAGGGTACTGAGTTTGGATGATCAGCCATGATTGTATTGAATGTCGGAGCAGGCTCGATGGGCCAAATGGCCTACTCCTGCTCTTATTTTTCTATGTTCCGATGTTCTATGTTTCTAAACTGACCCTTAGGACCAAGCTGATGGTTTATAAGGCCTGTGTTCTCAGCAACTTGTGTATGGCTGTGAAAAATGGGTGACTTACAGCTACCAGGAAAAGAAGCTCAATAATTTCCAATTTCGCTGTCTACGGTGCTTATGGGTACATCCTGACAGGACAAAATCACAAATGTCACAGTCCTCTCAAAGGCAGAGCTCCCAAGTGTGTCGGCACTAATCAAACAGAGGCAACTTCGGTGGATTGGACACATCTGCAGGATGGAAGTAAGTCTCATACCATAGAATCATAGAAGGAGACCATTCAGCCCGTCATGTCCGCACCTGCCAAAAAAACTTGCTGCCCATTCTAATCCCACTTTCCAGCATCTGATGCATAGACTTGCTGGCTACAGCACTTCAGATGCATATCCAGCTACCTTTTAAAAGAATTGAGGGTTTCTGCCTCCACCACCATTCCTGGCAGTGAATTCCAGACACCCACCACCCTCTTTCCCTCATGTCCGCTCTAATCCTTCTACCAATCACCATAAATCTGTGCCCCCTGGTAATTGACCTCTCTGCTAGGGGAAACAGGTCCTTCCTGTCTACTCTATCTAGGTCCCTCATAATTTTGTACATCTCTATTAAGTCACCCCTCAGCTTCCTCTGTTCTAAGGATCACAACCCTAGCCTATCCAATCTTTCCTCATAGCTGCAACTTTCAAGGCAGCATTCTTGTAAATCTCTGTACTCTCTCCTGTGCAATTATGTCCTTTCTGTAATGTGGTGACCAAAACTGTACACAATACTCCAACTGTGGCCTAACCAGTGTTTTATACAGTTCCAGGATTATATCCCTGCTTTTGAATTCTATACCTCAGCTAATAACGGAAAGCATTCCATATGCCTTCTTCACCATTCTATCTATCTGTCCTGCCACCTTCAGGGTCCTGTGGACATGCACTCCAAGGCCTCTCACTTCTTCTACCCCTCTCAATATCCTCCCGTTATTTGCGCATTCCCTAGCTTTACTTGCCCCACCCAAATGCACTACCTCACACTATCTGGATTGAATTCTATTCGCCACTTTTCCGTCCACTCAACCAAACCATTGATATCATTCTGGAGTCTACAGCTATCCTCTTCTCTATCAACTACACGGCCAATTTTTGTGTCATCATCAAATTTCCCAATCATGCCTCCCACATTTAAGTCCAAATCATTAATATATACCATAAACAGCAAGGGACCCAACACTGAGCCCTGTGGAACGCCACTGGAAACAGCTTTTCAATCAGAAAAACATGCGTCAATGACTACCCTTTGTTTCCTGGCTCTGAGCCAATTTTGGTTCCAACCTGTCACATTCCGCTGTATCCCATGGGCTTTCATTTTACTGATCAGTCTGCCATGCGGGACCTTGTCAAATGCCTTACTAAAATCCATGTAGACCACATCCACTGCACCTCCCTCATCAATCCTTCTTGTTACTTCTTCAAAAAATTTAATTAAGTTAGTAAGACATGACCTTCCCTTAACAAATCCATGCTGACTATCCCTGACCAATCCGTGCTTTCTAAGTGGCAGTTTATCCTGTCCCTCAGAATAGATTCTAACAACTTACCCACCACCGAGGTCAGACTGACCGGCCTACAATTATTTGGCCTATCCCTCGCACCCAAAAAATCTTTGGGTTTTCCTTGATTTTACCTGCCAATAATTTTTCATGTCCTCTCTTAGCTTTTCTAATTTACCCTTGCACTTTCTGTACTCCTCTAGGCTTTCTAAAGTATTAAGATTTTTATGATCGTCATAAGCTTTCTTTTTCTGCTTTAACTTACCCTGTAAGCTTCCAGATAACCAGGGGGCTCCAGATTTGGCAGTACCACCCTTTATCTTTGTGGGGACATGCCTACGCTGTGCCTATAGAATCTCACTTTTGAATGCCTCCCACTGGTTTGCCACTGATTTTCCTTCAAGTAGCTGTATCCAGTCCACTTTCACCAGGGCACATCTCAGTTTCTTAAAATTCGCCTTCCCCCAATTTAGAAATCTTACTCCTGCTTTATCTTTGTCCTTTTCCATGATTATGCTAAAACTTACTGTATTATGGTCACTATTTTTTATTTTTTTATTTAGAGATACAGCACTGAAACAGGCCCTTCGGCCCACCGACTCTGTGCCGACCATCAACCACCCATTTATACTAATCCTACACTAATCCCACTAATAACACTAATACCTCCAGGCGCTTACCCATTGTCTCTCGAGATAAGGAGACCAAAGAAGACACTAATCCCATATTCCTACCACACCCCCCACCTATCCTACCACCTACCTACACTAGGGGCAATTTACAATGGCCAATTTACCTATCAACCTGCAAAGTCTTTGGCTGTGGGAGGAAACTGGAGCACCCGGCAAAAACCCATGCAGACACAGGGAGAACTTGCAAACTCCACACAGGCAGTACCCAGAATTGAACCCTGGTCGCTGGAGCTGTGAGGCAGCGGTGCTAACCACTGCGCCACTGTGCTGCCCTATCTCCAATACCCTAGGACCTTCTGTATGGTGAGGTAGCTGGGGCCCGACGACCAGCGAGGTGCCCAAAACTCCGCTTCAAGGATGTTTGCAAGCGTGACATGAAGACCCTAAATGTCAACTATTGCACCTGGGAATCACTAGCTGGCGAAAGAGGGAAATGGTGACACAGCCTGTGGACTGGTGTGCACTACCACAATGACCAGTTGCTACAGCAGCTTGCCAATGGGCGCCAATGTCAAAAGCAACAAATCACACCATCACTTGGCAGCTTCACATGCGGCATTTGTGGCAGAACCTGCCTCTCCAGCATTGGTCTTCACAGCCATCAGCAAAGGTGTATCAAGGGAAGACACCCCACCTAACTGGATTGTTTGCTGCGTGTCCATCATCTTTCATAGATAGGAGGATGCCAATCAACCAACCAGATCTAACATACAATGCCTCCAGACATAATTGTGTATTCACTCTGCATGCAAATTTTCAACTCAAAAGGACTAATGAAATCTCATGTCTTGCTTTTCAAAATTCCCAGTGCCCTGGCCCAGCTAAAAATGCAAACGCAAAGATATATAAAAATATTTTGTAACATGATTGTTATGTTTCAGAATTTCAGATGACGGTACCATTTGCTACCTTGTTGTATGATACCTACCATAAGCTCCCTTGGTGTAATGTACCTTAGAAATGCTACTACAGAACTAAACATAGCATTCAAAGGATTAAACTCACAGGACAGCAGGGCTGACCAGTATACATCAGGTTGCAGAAGGATTGCCTGACCCAGCATATTGGAGACAATGAAAGATAGTTTGACATTCCAGTCATCATTCACATTCATTGCTGTTGCATAAACTCTACTCATTTGAATTCATGAGGATTCCTTACCAAGTGAAGTCTTTGCATTCTACTCAGCAGGGAGGGGAGTTAGTTTGACTGAAGTAGACTGGGCACTTTTCAGGTCCAAAAGTGACGGCTGAAATAGGGCATATCAAAGCTATCCTGCAGGATAATGGCTATCCCGAACAGATCATTGCTTGCTGTGTATCGCAAATACTCACAAATGGGCCTAAAGCCGCCACTTTCGGACCTGAAACGTGCCCAGTCCACTTCCAATTACCCTGGAAGGGAAAGGTATCTCAAAAATTTGAGCAACAGGTGAAGCTAGCCTTTTCACACTGCTACTACACAATAGCAACACGAGTGGTATTTTCCACTAACAGGATGCTGCTGTCAAGCCAACAAGAAGTTCTATCTGCCATGCAAATGAGTAATGTGATATATGAATTCCAGTGCAGGTGCGATGCCAGGTATTAGATCGTACGTCCCAACGACTGGCGGATCTTATCAAATAGCACATCCTGTCGGATGTTTGCAATAGGCAGAGTATTGACCGTACTCAACCAGCCCTTTCTTGCAAAACTCAGAACACAATATTTAACATTAGATGTGATTCCACGTTAGAACAACACTTACTGAACAATCGCAAGCGTGCTAAGAATTACACGATCAACCAAATTAATATTATCAGTCGGGCTCGCAATGTGGCTCATTTATGCTTACTAGAAGCCAAAGGCCTGCTCGGGTCTGCAAATGAAACCCGACCCGAGCCCGACAGAACCACATCCAACCCAAGCCCGACCCGGCCCGAGTCCTTTGACTTTTTCCTGTGCCCGACCCAACCCAACCCGACCACCGGAATATAATCAACTTTGTTGAAGAGGTTGTGCTCACTTTGGATGGAATCGCTCACTGCAGATTAGTGCGGAGCCCAAATGCACGTTTCCCACCTTGATGTCGTGGCTGTCACTGTGTCCGACCCGGCCTGACCCGAGCCCTATTGTTGGACCCCGAAGAGCGACCCGACCCGAATCCGACACATGTCGTCGGGCCCGGTCGGGTTCGGGTCGGGTAGCCATGCTCTACTAAAAGCTACATATATTCATTCGCAGGGACCTGTCTTCTGCCCAGACAAGCCCCCGAATTTCCATTACGACCAGGTGAGAAAGGTGTCTAGGGGTCTTTTGTTGTCTTCACCTGGTCTTATTGTAACAGGGTTTAATTTTAAACAAACTGTGTTTTGAGCTCCACCTTTGGTGAATCCTTGTTCACAACTTACCAATTATAAGGCAAAGAAATGAGCATAAACAGGCTTTCTTAGGTTCAAAGAAGAAAAGTTAAATTTATTAAACCTTAAACTTAAACTCTAATATGGTTAATGCCTATGGATATAAGACGCGCCCACACTAGCATGCACATGCAATACACATAGGCAAATAAGGACAGAAAAGAGCAGAAGAAAAATAAAATGAAGAGGTTTGAGGGCAATCTCTGAACAGGGTTTTTTTTTTTTAAACTGTGCTTCGAGCTCGCTGTAGGGTCCTTGATTGTAAGTAGACCTGCTTTTCGTTGGGGCCCAGTATTCTTCTTAAACCTTGTTCACTTTTCTCTCTGGGGATTCATATGTCTTCATGGTTTCCGAAGCTGGTGAGAGCGAGATGAGAGCAGACAGGAGAGAGGTCTCTTTCAGTCCAGGAGCAAACAGCTTTCTGATTCTAAATTCCCTGTTGGAAGATCAAATTAAAAAACTTCCAACAGTCAGCTAGTCATGTGATCAAACTGGTCTGACCACTTCTTCCGTGTTTTGGGGAAGCAAGGACTGGGTCCCTCGTTCCAACACGGTCTGTTACTATGCAAATGTCTTTCCAGTCAGGGGCTCTAATCGTTTTTTTAAAGCAAGTTCTTTCTTCACCAAAAATAGTTTAAAATCAATATCCATGTGGCAAAATTAATTTTCCTCATTCTTGGCAGGTGGGGGGGTGGGGGGGGCTTGCCTGACTAGAAGCTACATATATTCGTATGCAGGGACCTGTGCTCTGCAGGCAAAAGGAACATGTCCAGGTTTTGTGCCATTTTTGAATTAAACAAAAGTGTGCGGGACAATAGTTCCCTGGCGCATTCTCCATGGCAACACCTCAATCAATCAGTCAACTTGTTAATCAAATAGCACTCTTTTCTCAGGCATGCATTCGGGCTTAGATTCACGATCACAAGCTCGTGAGAGCACTACACATGCGCCAGAGCGGCTGACGGAGGCTGTGACAGCCGAGGCCACTGACAGTCGGAGGACTGTGGGTGACCAGGCCCATGCTGAGCCCAGGCTAAAGATGAGCCTCTGGTGTCGACAGCAAAGGGCATGCTGGGGTTGCAGAGAGGTAAGGCAAACTCTGGCAGGGCTGCCAGAGGCAATGTGCGGCCTTGAGCGATCAATGGAGGAGCCCATCCATGTCATGAGTGCTGCCACGTTTCAGGCATGTGAGCACATGGCTTCCTCCATCGAGAGGTTGGTGACCCTCATGGAGAGCCAGATCCCACAAATGTGCACAGACCTGCACATCAGCACCTTAGCCATGAGCTCAATGCAGCAGTGGCAAGGCAAGAGAAGGACAAGGCACCTGGAGCTTTTTCCAGGTCTTCATCCCTCTCTGGTCAGCAGGGAGGTTCAAGTGAGCCTTGAAAGAGAGGAGAAGCTGAAGTCCACATCTGCGGGCTCCCTTCAGGGCCTTGCCTCTGTGCCACCATCTTTAAACAGCCGGGGATCAGAAGGCCCGTGATCCCGCCTGTGCACCGTTGACAAAATTTAAAACCCCCCATAACATCGCGATCACTTCCATGCCATTGTATTGAAACGGGCTAATGGGAGTTCTGATGAAGGGTCACTGACCTGAAATATTAACACTGCTTCTCTCTCCACAGATGCTCCAGACCTGCTGAGTAGTTCCAGCACTTCTTGGTTTTATTTTAGATTTCCAGCATCTGCTGTATTTTCTTTTATTGAAACGGGCTGATCAACAATTTAAACGGCAGTCTTGCCATGTTGCGGCAGAGACAGTGCCTCCAAGCTTTCCTGTCACTGATAAAATCCGGAACCGACAGCACAACGTCAGGTTTCCGGGTACCTGTGACCGTCCCGATTTTTCAGCCCCCTATGCTTCCACTCCCTCTCTTTCCTGCCACACAAAATTCAGCCCCTTGCATGCTGAAACAAAATTCTTTTCTATTTGAATAGCTGGGTAGACATTTGGGGAAATACACATTTAGTTTAGTTTAGTTTAGAGATACAGCACTGAAACAGGCCCTTCGGCCCACCGAGTCTGTGCCGACCATCAACCACCCATTTATACTAGTCCTACACGAATCCCATATTCCTACCACATCCCCACCTGTCCCTATATTTCCCTACCACCTACCTATACTAGGGGCAATTTATATAATGGTCAATTTACCTATCAACCTGCAAGTCTTTTGGCTTGTGGGAGGAAACCGGAGCACCCGGAGGAAACCCACGCAGACACAGGGAGAACTTGCAAACTCCACACAGGCAGTGCACCAGCTCTCCGCATGAGCAATTCACTTAATGCCATCTCCCCGTAACCCTGCACATTCTTTCTTTTCAGATAACAGTCTAATTCCCTTCTGAAGCCTTGATTGAACCTGCCCTCACCACACTCTCAGGCAGTGCATTCCAGATCCTAACCACTTGCTGTGTAAAAAAGATTTTCCTCATGTTGCCATTGCTTCTTTTGCCAATTATCTGTACCCTCTTGATACTGATCCTTTCACTAGTTGCAAGAATTTTTCCCTATCTACTCCATCCAGACCCCTCCATCAAATCTCCTTTCAACCTTCTCTTCTCCAAGGAAAACAGTCCTAAATTCTCCAATCTATCTTCATAACTGAAGTTCCTCATCCCTGGATCTTTTCTGCACTCTCTCCAATGCCTTCACATCTTTCCTAAAGTGCGGCACCCAGAATTGGACACAATATTCCAGTTGAGGTCAAATCAATATTCTCTCCAAGTTTAACATAATCTCCTTGCTCTTTTTTTTTTAGAATTAGAACATTACAGCGCAGTACAGGCCCTTCGGCCCTCGATGTTGCGCCGACCATCTGACCTACACTATTCCATTTTCATCCATATGTCTATCCAATGACCACTTAAATGCCCTTAAAGTTGGCGAGTCTACTACTGTTGCAGGCAGGGGGTTCCACGCCCCTACTACTCTCTGCGTAAAGAAACTACCTCTGACATCTGTCCTATATCTTTCACCCCTCAACTTAAAGCTATGTCCCCTCGTGTTTGCCATCATCATCCGAGGAAAAGGACTCTCACTATCCACCCTATCTAACCCTCTGATTATCTTGTATGTCTCTATTAAGTCACCTCTCCTCCTCCTTCTCTCTAACGAAAACAACCCCAAGTCTCTCAGCCTTTCCTCGTAAGACCTTCCTTCCATACCAGGCAACATCCTAGTAAATCTCCTCTGCACCCTTTCCAAAGCTCCCACATCCTTCCTATAATGCGGTGACCAGAACTGCACGCAATACTCAAGGTGCGGCCTCAACCAGAGTTTTGTACAGCTGCATCACGACCTCGTGGCTCCGAAACTCGATCCCCCTACTAATAAAAGCTAACACACCATATGCCTTCTTAACAGCCCTATTAACCTGGGTAGCAACTTTCAGGGATTTATGTACCTGGACACCAAGATCTCTCTGCTCATCTACACTACCAAGAATCTTCCCATTAGCCCAGTACTCTGCATTGCTGTTACTTCTTCCAAAGTGAATCACCTCACACTTCTCCGCATTAAACTCCATTTGCCATCTCTCAGCCCAGCTCTGCAGCCTATCTATGTCCCTCTGTACCCTACAACACCCTTCGACACTATCCACAACTCCACCGACCTTCGTGTCATCCGCAAATTTACTAACCCACCCTTCTACACCCTCATCCAGGTCATTTATAAAAATGACAAACAGCAGTGGCCCCAAAACAGAACCTTGCGGTACACCACTAGTAACTAAACTCCAGGATGAACATTTGCCATCAACCACCACCCTCTGTCTTCTTTCAGCTAGCCAATTTCTGATCCAAAGCTCTAAATCACCTTCAACCCCATACTTCCGTATTTTCTGCAATAGCCTACCGTGGGGAACCTTATCAAACGCCTTACTGAAAGCCATATACACCACATCCACGGCTTTACCCTCATCCACCTGTTTGGTCACCTTCTCGAAAAACTCAATAAGGTTTGTGAGGCACGACCTACCTTTCACAAAACCGTGCCGACTATCGCAAATGAACTTATTCCTTTCAAGATGATTATAAATCCTATCTCTTATAACCTTTTCCAATATTTTACCCACAACCGAAGTAAGGCTCACAGGTCTATAATTACCAGGGCTGTCTCTACTCCCCTTCTTGAACAAGGGGACAACATTTGCTATCCTCCAGTCTTCCGGCACTACTCCTGTCGACAATGACGACATAAAGATCAACAACAACGGCTCTGCAATCTCCTCCCTGGCTTCCCAGAGAATCCTAGGATAAATCCCATCTGGCCCAGGGGACTTATCTATTTTCACTCTTTCCAAAATTGCTAACACCTCCTCCTTGTGAATCTCAATCCCATCTAGCCTAGTAGGCTGTATCTCAGTAATCTCCTCGGCAACATTTTCTTTCTCTACTGTAAATACTGACGAAAAATATTCATTTAACGCTTCCCCTATCTCTTCTGATTCCGCACACAACTTCCCACTACTATCCTTGATTGGCCCTGTTCTAACTCTTATCATTCTTTTATTCCTGATATACCTATAGAAAGCCTTAGGGTTTTCTTTGATCCTATCCGCCAATGACTTCTCGTGTCCTCTCCTTGCTCTTCTTAGCCCTCCCTTTCGATCCTTCCTGGCTAGCTGGTAACTCTCAAGCGCCCTAACTGAGCCTTCACGTCTCATCCTAACATAAGCCGCCCTCTTCCTCTTGACAAGCGCTTCAACTTCTTTAGTAAACCACGGCTCCCTCGCTCGACAACTTCCTCCCTGCCTGACAGGTACATACTTATCAAGGACACGCAGTAGCTGCTCCTTGAATAAGCTCCACATTTCGTTTGTGCCCATCCCCTGCAGTTTCCTTCCCCATCCTACACATCCTAAATCTTGCCTAATCGCGTCATAATTTCCTTTCCCCCAGCTATAATTCTTGCCCTGCAGTATATACCTGTCCCTGCCCATCGCTAAGGTAAACCTAACCGAATTGTGATCACTATCGCCAAAGTGCTCACCTACATCTAAATCGAACACCTGGCCGGGTTCATTACCCAGTACCAAATCCAATGTGGCATCGCCCCTGGTTGGCCTGTCCACATACTGTGTCAGAAAACCCTCCTGCACACACTGGACAAAAACAGACCCATCTAAAGTACTCGAACTATAGTATTTCCAGTCAATATTTGGAAAGTTAAAGTCCCCCATAACCACTACCCTGTTACTCTCGCTCCTGTCGAGAATCATCTTCGCTATCCTTTCCTCTACATCTCTGGAACTATTCGGAGGTCTATAGAAAACTCCCGACAGGGTGACCTCTCCTCTCCTGTTTCTAACCTCGGCCCATACTACCTCAGTAGACGAGTCCTCAAATGTCCTTTCTGCCGCTGTAATACTTTCCTTGATTAACAATGCCACACCCCCCCCTCTTTTACCCTCTTCTCTGTTCTTACTGAAACATCTAAATCCCGGAACCTGCAACATCCATTCCTGCCCCTGCTCTACCCATGTCTCTGAAATGGCCACAACATCAGGATCCCAGGTACCAACCCATGCTGCAAGCTCACCCACCTTATTCCGGATGCTCCTGGCATTGAAGTAGACACACTTTAAACCAAGTTCTTGCTTGCCAGTGCCCTCTTGCGTCCCTGTAACCTTATCCCCTACCTCACTACTCTCAACAGCCTGTACACTGGAACTACAATTTAGGTTCCCATTCCCCTGCTGATTTAGTTTAAACCCCCCCGAAGAGCACTAACAAATCTCCCCCCCAGGATATTGGTACCCCTCTGGTTCAGGTGAAGACCATCCTGTTTGTAGAGGTCCCACCTACCCCAGAAAGAGCCCCAATTATCCAGGAAACCAAAACCCTCCCTCCTACACCATCCCTGCAGCCACGTGTTCAACTCCTCTCTCTCCCTATTCCTCTCTTCGCTAGCACGTGGCACGGGCAACAACCCAGAGATAACAACTCTGGTTGTTCTCGCTCTAAGCTTCCACCCTAGCTCCCTGAATTTCTGCCTTAAATCCCCATCTCTCTTCCTACCTATGTCGTTGGTGCCTATGTGGACCACGACTTGGGGGTGCTCCCCCTCCCCCTTAAGGATCCCAAAAACACGATCAGAGACATCACGTACCCTGGCACCTGGGAAGCAACACACCAACCGTGAGTCTCTCTCGCTCCCACAGAACCTCCTATCTGTTCCCCTAACTATGGAGTCCCCAATGACTAATGCTCTGCTCCTCTTCCCCTTTCCCTTCTGAGCAACAGGGACAGACTCTGTGCCAGAGACCTGCACCCCATTGCTTACCCCTGGTAAGTCGTCCCCCTCAACAGTATCCAAAACGGTATACCTGTTGTTGAGGGAAACGGCCACAGGGGATCCCTGCACTGCCTGCTGGTTCCCTTTCCTTCCCCTGACGGTAACCCATCTACCTACTTCTTTTACCTGAGGTGTGACTGCCTCCCTATAACTCCTGTCAATAATCCCCTCCGCCTCCCGAATGATCCGAAGTTCATCCAGCTCCAGCTCCAGTTCCCTAACGCGGTCTGCGAGGAGCTGGAGTTGGGTGCACTTCCCGCAGATGCAGTCAGCAGGGACACTCTTGGTGACCCCTACCTCCCACATTCTGCAGGAGGAACATACAACTGCCTTTACCTCCATTCCCACTATTCTAGATTCCCAACAAATCTACTGAAAAACCAAACGAAAAAAAAGTCAAAACTTGTTCGCTTAGCAATCCGATGGACTGAACTTTTTAAATAAAAAGCTTACCTTATCAACACACCAGAGTCCTTTTTTTTTGGTTAGAGGAGGAGGGTGGGTGGGAGACACTACACGTGTAGTGTCTCGGGTACTGCCACTGCCCAAATAAATAGTTTTCCCTTACCCAGCAGTCCCCTGGTCCTCCAAAACAAAAGGGGATTAACTTGTAACTTACACTGAAATTGACCGCTCAGCTGTAAGTTCGCTCCGCACCTGGTTCTGTCAAAGCTGCTCCTCGCAAAAAGAAAAAGATTTTAAAACTGCCCAAATAAATAGTTTTCCCTTACCCAGCAGTCCCCTGGTCCTCTTGTACTCTATCGCCCTATTAATAAAGCCCAGGACATTGTATGCTTTATTAACTGCTCTCTCGACCTGTCCTGACACCTTCAATGACTTATGCACATATACACCCAGGTCCCTCTGCTCCTGCATCCCCTTTAGAGATGTATCCTTTGTTTTATATTGTCTGTGTTCTTCCTAACAAAATGAATTACTTCACACTTCTCCACATCTGTCACTTGTCCACCCATTCCACCAACTTGTCTATGCCCTTTTGAAGTTCTATACTATCCTCCTCACAGTTCACAATGTTTCCAAGTTTCATATCATCTGCAAATTTTGAAATTGTGCCCTGTACATCAAGGTCTAGGTCATTAATACACATATCAGGAAGAGCAAGGGTCCCAACACTGACCACTGGGGAACTCCACTACAAAACATTAATTAACCACTATTCTCTGTTTCCTATCATACAGCCAATTTTGTACACATGTTGTTACTATCCCCTTTATTGCATGAGTTAGTTATATTTTAAAAGCCTGGACCAAAAATTGAATAATTTAGGTAGAAATGCAAGCCAATATTTAAGACGTACTAAAGTTACATCTATATTATTTTTCATAACCAGGAACCATATCAAATTGACAAATTTAACTGTGAAAACTTAATGCAATTCATTCATGTACTAGTTGAATAACTAGCTGTTGGTTGGAAGTTGTACCCTGTCTATACTGCTTTTCAGTTCATCTTCTCTAAAGAGAGAACAAACATAGTAGCATGTGCCATACTACAGTAGCAAGTATATGGAGTAAAGATTAATTCCATCAAGCGAAAGCTAGACCCATTTCTGGCTAGGGTGGAGATCACCTCTTACAAACAGCAAACACCTTGCAACATTAATGAGGGCCAGGGTGGTCTCCTGGACTAGCTAGGATAAAGCATCACAATTGCATGGGACAGGCTGCTTGGACTAGTGTCTCTTTTCCTGTCTGTCATTTTCTTTATGTATCATAGGTTCTCTGTTTCCAGTCCCGGAGCATGCTATCATTCAACTTAACATTGTGCAACAAAAGGTGCACTCTAGATCATAGGGAGGTGTGAGGTCCAGTTATTGGAACGGCCAGTGAAGATAAATCTGAGAGAATATCTCGTGCAAAAACCTAAAAACTGTGGCACCAACATTCAATGCAATGCCATAACTGCATCACAAAGGCAGCACAGTATTTCAAATTATTTCTTCCACTTGATGTAGTACATGGAAATGGTACAAATATTGCCTGGCTGTTTCTATTCTCCGTTGTGCCGTAGAATGGGAAGGATTGTCCTCTTTAATGCAGCAGTTCCAATGGAAAGTTAGGTTAGAATTGGTGTGCATGTGTAGACAACAGACAGAATTAGACTCAGTTACCACGGCCTCCATGTTTAAGTAGCCTGCTCGTATCTGCTGCCAGAGCTCAGCTATGAAGAATGGGCCTTGGGTGCAGACTGCCAGGAAAAGTCAGCAACTTTGGGACAGGAGGGGGACAAACCTATAAATGCCTCTCGAGGGATGAAATAAATGGGAGAAAGGCATCCTTAAAATGAAAGGCATAGGAATTTCATAAAATCTCCAGCTAAATGTCTTGTTTTTGTGCTGTAAATATTACGTAATTATTAATACCACCATCGTGAATATTTCTCACTTCCTCTCAGTATGTGGACCATTTATGCTCAGAGTGCTACCTGTGCACGTACAACCTCCCGGTGGGGGGGGGGGGGGGGGGGGGAGGGAGATCTCTTTTTTGGGAGGATCAGCAATTCATCCCTGTAAATATTGCTATGTAATCAGGTTCATAATTCAACCTGGACCATGGAAGCCTTTCAAACACTGTAAGCACACTGTTCAGAAAAAGATAGATAAAAGGCTGACTCAACTGATTGACCACAAACAAACTCCATGTTCCATTACATATCACTAGTCAAAGGTCAGATTCTTACCCTCAACTGAAGTACAATGAGAGCTTTAATTTTCTGTGTCCTTTATATTCTCTATGGCCCCATGTAACAAACACACAATCGATATTGTGCTTCTTCATTATTGCTAGTGAATTAATTTTTACTGTTCTCCCTTTAAAAATTTCCATCGCACAGTGAGAGATGTATTTGCTATCTGTGATTCCTAAACTCATAGTTACCAGTCTCACATTGTAAGTACAGACCTGACAACACAGGCTTAAAATGTAGCAAGTGCTGAATGTGTGGATCAGGCTCCCAGCAACAGCAATTGAGGCAAAAACCATTTGAAAAAGGGAGCTAGATTAAATACCTGTTTGGGGATGGGATTCTGCAGACTAGAGTGATCAAATAACTCAAGTAACTCACCTCCTGATTCCCCAAAGCCTGTCCACCATCTACAAGGCACAAGTCAGGAGTGTGATGGAATACTCTCCACTTGCCTGGATGGGTGAAGCTCCAACAACACTCAAGAAGCTCGACACCATCCAGGACAAAGCAGCCCACTTGATTGGCACCCCATCTACAAACATTCACTCCCTCCACCACCGACGCACAGTGGCACCATCTATAAGATGCACTGCAGCAACTCACCAAGGCTCCTTCAACAGCACCTTCCAAACCCACGACCTCTACCACCTAGAAGGACAAGAGCATGGGAACACCACTAGCAGCAAGTTCCCCTCCAAGCCACACACTATCCTGACTTGGAACTATATCGCCATTCCTTCACTGTCGCTGGGTCAAAATCCTGGAACTCCCTTCCCAATAGCACTGTGGGTGTCCCTACCCCACATGTACTGTAGCGGTTCCAGAAGGCAGCTCACCTTCTCAAGGGCAATTAGGGATGGGCAATAAATGCTGGACTAGCCAGCGACACCCACATCCCATGAACAAATAAAAAAAATGCTCCATGGCGCATATATTTGTTGAGGGTAACAGGCCAGTGTTGATTTACGCAATCAGAACCTGATTAAAAATTCTCTGGGCTCTGGGGACCTTCCACACTGCCAGCACAAGCCCCTCACCCCCACCACCCCACGATCCATGAAAATGCAATGTGTAGTTAAATGTATAAATAGGCGTGTAAAAGGTTTACACACTGAATTAATAATAAAGCACAGCATATCACATTATATCAAAACTTCAATGACAACTTCAAGGCAGCACAGTGGCGCAGTGGTTAGCACCGCAGCCTCACAGCTCCAGCGACCTGGGTTCAATTCTGGGTACTGCCTGTGTGGAGTTTGCAAGTTCTCCCTGTGTCTGCGTGGGTTTCCTCCGGGTGCTCCGGTTTCCTCCCACAGCCAAAAGACTTGCAGGTTGATAGGTAAATTGATCATTATAAATTGCCCCTAGTATGGGTAGGTGGTAGGGGAATATAGGGACAGGTGGGGATGTGGTAGGAATATGGAATTAGTATAAATGGGTGGTTAAGGGTTGGCACAGACTCAGTGGGCTGAAGGGCCTGTTTCAGTGCTGTATCTCTAAATCAAAAAAAAAATCAAATCAACTGCTTAATTTTGTTATGTATACAAAAAAAACAGTTGATTGTAAATTCTGTAAGTTTAATGCTCAGGCTCCACTGCATCAGAGCAATCATCTACTTTGATTATACTTAAGGATACAAAACACCAAACCAGGAAATACTTCAACTGTAGTATTTTCTCAGCAAGAACAATCCATTTGATTTAACCCCACCCGGCTTTGGCCTCCTGCCACCAGTGCTCCCTCCCACCCGCTAGCTCGGCAGTCAATGCAGAGGCAACCTCTCCGCCTCCCTGGAAATATCAAGGACAAACTGTCTGGCAATACAAACAGGGTAGGTGGTAAGATCTACAACTATCAATGTGGTCGATTGCAGGTGTAAGCCAACACCCAATTTCCTGTTAACATGCCGCAAACCACCCAAATACCCAGTAAACATTGAGAGGAACAGGAGTAAATAATATCGGACAAATAGACCCTTCACCAGAGAAACACTGTAATCCAATATAAAGCACACCTGACTGCACACTGTAACAGGCTTGAAAAGCTAACCACAGAACGCGCTACTGGAGTACGACTAAGAAACAGCATGTCGCTCACCGGGGGTCTTTTCCACTCTAGTTTGAAGGGCACATTCTGGCTGTAAAAAAGCGAGGAATCATTGGCAGGGAATTCCTCATCTTCAAACAAGACGCCTTTTCTCAGGCACTCGTCCTTCAACTGCTGAAAGACTTCACTTTTGGCACGGACGACGTCTTTGTTACGACTGATGATCGGATACAGACCAGCTTTGCCGGCCACTTGAGATCTGCTCTGGACAGCCGGTGATTCCTGCACTGAGTTGATGACTTGAGGCATGGTGACAATCGTGGGGTTTCACAACAACGCAGAACAAAAATCTATAAATAAGAGCAAAAGTTACAGACCTCAGAGGCAGGAAGGAAACTGCATTTGGTTTCATAAAAGAGGAAAATAGATTGGCTGGTCGCTTTTTCAGCTTATAAACGCAAAGTAAACATGTCATCAGTTTCTCCAAGAACAAGTATCCACCGACAAGGCTTAAACCATTTGATAGGCGACTCCACCGAACACAACGTTTGAGTGGCACCAGGAAGTTTAAACAAGTTTTGGTTCTACGTTCCTCACAAGGCTCAAGATGGTTTTATATTATCACAGTCAGCTTTCCACACAGTTCTTCATTCAATAATTAAAATAGAAATCTAAAACATCATCCACTTGTTGAGAGATATGTCTGTTGAATGCTCCCGGCTTGATGCTTCTCTCATGCTTTCCAGCTGTTCTGGTTTCCTTGCAGAAGTGAAGCTAGCAAGATTAAACACTGAAAATAAACTCAGAGGCTGTGCCTTATGGCCACTCTGTTTGTTTCTGCAAGCTCCTTATATAGGGTCACGTAAATTAGACAGATTTGCATTCTATTAGCAGGGTCTTGTGCTTTTCCCAATTTACTTTCCTCCTCTTGAAGGTGCTGTGGTTACAATAAACTGGCAACTGGCAGCCCCACAGAATATATTTGAAGCTTAGTTAGGAGCGTCTATATTTTACTAAACAGTTGTGCGAAATAGTGGGGTGGATAATAGGGTGAGTGGGGGATGAGAGGGTGAGTGGGATCAGTGTAGTGGACAAAAGTGTGAGTGGGGTGCGTGAGAGGGTGAGATGGATGGGTGGGAGTATGAGTAGGATGGGTTAGCGGGTAATTGTAGTGGGTAAGAGGATGAGTGGGTAGGAGACAGGGTGAGTGGGATGGGTGAGCAGGCAAATGCTGAGGTTCAAACTGGCTGTGGGGTGCTGTGTCCCCTGAATTATCACATTATCACTCATTCACTGATGCATGTCAAATACTCCCTCACGTTCATTCACACACTTTCACTGATTCACACTCTCACGCTATTCACTGACTCAAACTCTCACTCAATAACTCTCATATTTAATAACTGCCACTCAGTAACTCACCCTCTCACAGTCACCCCATTATTCTCATATAAGCTTACACTCAGTCTCACTCAATCACACTTTCACTCACATTCTTTCAATCTTCATCCATGTTCTCACTCACTCTCACTGAATCAGTTACTTATTCCCTCTTTCACTCAGTAACTCACCCCTTTTACACTCAGATTCACTTACTCCCTCAACATACGAATTAGGAGCAGGAGTAGGCCACTCAGCCCTTCAAGCCTGCTCCACCATTCAATAAGTTCATGGCCGAACTGATTACTCCACATTTCCACCTACCCCCAATAACCTTCCACCCCCTTGCTTATCAAGAATCTATCTGCCTCTGCCTTAAAAATATTCAAAGACTCTGCTTCCACTGCCTTTTGAGGAATGATTCATGACCCTCTGAGAGAAAAAGCTTCTCCTCATCTCTGTCTTAAATGGGAGACCCCTTATTTTTAAATAGTGACCCCTAGTTCTAGATTCTCCCACAAGGGGAAACATCCTTTCCACATCCACCCTGTCAAGACCCCTCAGGATTACTCTGTAAATTCAAGCGGATACAAGCTGAGCCTGATCAATCTTTCCTTGTAAGACAGCTTGCCCATTCCAGGTATTAATCTAGTAAACCTTCTCTGTACTGCCTCCAACGCATTTACATCCTTCCTTAAATAAGTACTGTACACAGTAGACCAGTCCTCTCATCCATTCCACTCACCCTATCATCCACCCCACTATTTCGCACAACTGTTTAGTAAAATGTAGGAGCTCCTAATCAAGCTTCAAATATATACTGTGGGGCTGCCAGTTGCCAGTTAATTGTCAGTAGACCCTCACTGTCATTCACTCCAACCAGGTCTCACACTTTCTCATTTTCTCTTAATCACTCCCGTATTCATTCACTCACACTCTGACTCATGCATTCATTCATTCTTTTCACTCTTGCTCAGTAACTCACCACCTTTATCTGAGTCGAGCGTGACAGGTACCTTGATTCCAGGGTGCAAGAGAACATAAAAACACAAGAAATAGGAACTGGAGTCGGTCATTTGGCCCTTCAAGACTGCTCTGCCATTCAACAAGATCATGGCCGATCTTCTACCTCAACTCTTACCTCCTGCATTATTCCCTTATCCCTTAATTCCCTTAGTATCCAAAAATTTAGCAATCTCTGTCTCGAATATAATCAACAACTGAGCATCCACAGCTCTCTGTGGTACAGAATTCCAAAGATTCACAACCCTCTGAGGGAAGAAATGTCTCCTCATCTCAGTCCTAAATGGCCGTCTCATAATTCTGAGACTTTGACTCCGCGTTCTAGATTCCCCAGCCAGGAGAAACATTTTCTCAGCGTCTACCCTGTCAAGCCCCTAAGAGTTTTATCTTTCAATGAGATCACCTCTCATTCGTCTAAACTTCAGGGAATATAGGCCCAGTCTACTCAATCTCTCTCCTCACAGGACAATCCCCTCATCCCAAGAACCAGTCGAGTGAATATTCATTGCACTCTCTCTAGGGCAAGTATGTAATTTCTTAGGTAAGGAGACCAAACAGCACAAGTGCTCCCGATGTGGCCGTACCAATGCCCTGTATAATTTTGGTAAGACTTATATTCCAATCCCTTTGTAAAGAAAGCTAACATACCATTGGCCTTCTTAATTGCTTGCTGCACCTGGATGTTAACTTTCTGTGATTTATGTACAACACCATACAGGTCCCTCCAAATACAAACATTTCTCGTTTTCTCACCATTCAAAAAATATCCTGCTTTTTTATTTTTCTGACCAAAGTGAATGACTTCACACTTTGCCACATTGTATTCCATCTGCTAGGTTCTTTCCTACTAATTTCTTCTGACTTTCTTTCTCTCTCTTAGTCATGACCCCTCACTATGACTTGATTCCACTCAATCATTATCCTTTCATTCTATGGGACCCCAGAGACAGACCCCTACCTTCACTAGCAGTACAGTATTATCAGCCTTAAAGTGAAAGTTTGTTTCCGAAATCAGTGATGAAAATACTGAACCAAACTGAAGGTTTATAAAAAATTGACTTTTCATTTAAAAAGTGGACCTTGTGCTGCAACATAGCCACAGAAGGTCATCTGACTTGGCCTGTATATTCAAACTGTCTCATTGTCTGTTAAATTCAAAAGGATACATTCCAAGCTAAGAGGTGTCAATTACACCCATCCTAAAACCATCAAGAGACATTCCTGAATTGAATGGGTTCTTCTGAAACAAAGTAAGTGTGAAGTAGCCACATCTTGGACAATTGTGTGATCACAACAGGGAGGGGGACATGCATCTCCTAACAGAGGCTAATATGAGATATTTTTTACCTTAAAAGGTAGTTCTCGAGAGAGAGAGAGGCAGCGTAACCACAAAAACATTACAGAGAGGAGGTCCAGCCAGTGGCTGTGGAAAGGCCAGTCTAAACAAGAAAAGAGCCCTGCTGCAAATTCAACACATCAACTTGGCACAGCAGAGAACTGAAAGTGACCACCGCCTCTAGTCTGAAGTCTTAATCTCCAGAAAACTACAAGCACCCAGGCCTTCAACTTTAAGAAGAAACTGTCCACCAAGAAGATTCAACAGGTTTCCTGCGAACGCCGAACACCGACCTCACTTCAAACCCTTTTCCTCTCTATCTATTCCTGTGTTTGTGTGTGAGTGTGTGTGTGTGAATGCATGCACTATTTGTGACCATTTCGGGAATGGTCAAGAAATAGTTAATCTTCTGTCTTAAACCCACAATAAAATCTGTCACTGTTTATTTGACAAATAAAAGACAAGGGTTTAAAAGACTAGTAACAAAAACACTTGCTGTGGTTAGTTGGGAAGTGAATAGTGGCAACAAGCCACGCCATCACCCACCTAGTTTTTTTTTTATTATTCATTCATGGGATTTGGGCATTGCTGGCTAGGCCAGCATTTATTGCCCATCCCTAATTGCCCTTGAGAAGGTGGTGGTGAGCTGCCTTCTTGAACCGCTGCAGTCCATTTGGGGTTGACTTCGTAGCAGTTAGATACAACTGAGTGGCTTGCTAGGCCATTTCAGAGGGCATGTAAGAGTCAACCACATTGCTGTGGGTCTGGAGTCACATTTAGGCCAGACCAGGTAAGGACAGCAGATTTCCTTCCCTAAAGGATGTGTTTTTACAACAATCGACAATGGTTTCATGGCCATCATTAGAACTAGCTTTTTAATTCCAGATTTATTAATTGAATTCAAATTCCACCTTCTGCTGTGGTGGGATTTGAACCCATGTCCCCAGAGCAATACCCTGGGTCTCTGGGTTACTAGTCCAGTGACAATACCACTACGGCATCGCCTTCCCTGTTGTGACAAATTGGTAGTTGGAAGCCGCATCTGAACCATCAGATTAAATGAGAGATTTGGAAACGGGAGGAAAATTGAGCTCTAAAATAGTGGAAAAGTGAACAAACAGGTGTTATATTATTCTTTACTTCTCTACGGTGCCTGAAACAAAAGGCATGGACCCATTTAATGCTAATGAGTTTTTAAAGCAGGGAGACAAAACCCATGATAAGTTAAATAAATTAAGTATTGAAAATTTAAAAAGCTTAGCTAGTGAGGTGGGATTCACTTTTAAACAAAAAACAAAGAAACCTGAAATAGTGAAGATTCCAGCTAACTATTTTAAACTTAACAGAAGAAAAAAGCATGGAATCTGAATCTGAGAAAATAATCCCAGCTAGAATCTAGTTGCAAAGACAGGGAATGCAATTAAAAAAGGAAAGGGAGGAGAAAGGGTTTCAGTTTCAAAATGAAAAGGAGGAGAAAGGGGTCCAGTTTCAAAAGGCAAAGGAAGAGAGAAAGTTTCAGCTTCAAAAGGAAAGAGAAGAGAGTCATTTTTCCTTTTTGCATGAAGTTTTTCTAGGCATTCTGTTCCAGTGCTACAAGAGCACACATGCTTACCACCTTCATAGCAATGGACACTGTTTTGACTAGTGCCAAAATTTAATGAGGAGAAGGTTGAGTCATATTTTATCTCCCTTGAGAAAACAGCTACCAGGCTAAAATGGCCTAAAGAATACTGGCTCTCCTCTTACAAAGCAAGTTTGTGGCTAGGGCTCGTGAAGCTTTATGTCTGTTATCAGAAGAGAGTTCCTCTGACTCTGAGCAAACTAAAACAACAATTCTAAACGCATATGAGTTAGTACCTGAAGCATATTGACAGAAATTCAGACACACCAGGAAAAGACCCGCACAGACTTACACTGAATTCGGAAGATTAAAACATATTGCTTTCAATCGCTGGATACAATCTCTTAAGCTAAAACCCTCATATGAAACTTTGAGAGAAGTGATGTTGCTGGAAGAATTTAAAAATAGCATCCTAGCATCTCAGTTAATATCAGAACCCATATTGAAGAGAAAAAAGTTACAAGGGTAACCGAAGCAGCAGAAATGGCCAACGACTATGAGTTAATACACAGACTCCTAACTCAGAATAAATTTGGGTCTAGTACCTCTTACAGGCTAGGGAGAGATATGCAGGATGCAGATGAAGCAGAAATGGGTTCAAGAAAAAAGGAGAATTGGGAAGGAAAACTAGATCAGTCTCCAACTTTTAAAAGAAGGAATCCAGATGATAAACCAGTAAGGGCACACCTGATGTGTTTCCAGTGTGGCAAATCTGGGTATATCAAGGCAGATTGTTGGTATTCCAAAAAAACCAACAGGGGTGCTGCAGTCGAAACAGTGTCCATAGCTATGAAGGTGGTAAGCATGTGTGTTCTTGTAGCACTCGATCAGAATGCCTAGTAAAACCTTATGCAAAAAGGAAAAATGACTCCTTTTGTATCCCAGGCACCAGGAAAGGAGATAACCATCCTTAAAAATATCAGTTGTCTTCAAACACTACTTGTAGCAAAGTTTACAGATATGCCACTGAAAAGCAGAATAAATACCACGGTATTGGCAAAAGGGCTTACTGGCAAATGCTTAAAAGTTCCCTTAGTTAAATTTTACCTGTAGTGTAAGATGGTCACTGGGGTTGTGACTGTCAGGGTCATTCTAGTTTACCAATGCAGGGGGTTGACTTATTGCTGAGCAATGATTTGGCTGGAAGCACAGTATTGTACCTAGAGGGTCCAGAGCAATCCATGGAGACTGGCAAAACTCAGCGGAACAAACAAAATTTTGCGCAGCTGCAGAAGGCTGAGGAAGTCCCAAAAATTCTCCAGGAGGTGGAGGGGGCGATAGGGCCAGTAAAGATTAAAGAGGCTAAAGGAAAGCCAGTAGAATTTAAAGAGGCCAAGATGGAGTCAATAGAATTTAAAGAGGCCAAGATAAAGCCAGAGGAATTTAAAGGAGCTGAGATAAAAGCAGCCAAGGTTGAAGGGAGTGTAGCAGAGGCATGGCTAGCAGAAACCTTCTTTAAAGATTTAAATAGGCACAAGGAAAGTTCTCAAACTGGCAAGCCAAGAGTGAGGGAGTTGCCTCACCTAGCTGAAGTGTCCCAGGGGAGTGCAGCAGAAGTTGGACAGCCACCTGCAAGCAGTAGTGTCTCAGAAGATATGGGACAGATTAGAGAAAAACCCACACCCAAAGTAAAGGAAAAAGGGAAGGTAATATACCCTAAGGTAAACAACATTTGTAAATAAAACTAAAAGTGAGGTCAGTGTTGCTGTGCACTCATGACACTCACACCTCAATCTTACAAATGCTATAGCTGGCATTGTCTGCAACAGCCATTTCTTGTTCAAGTTTGAGTTTTTCATCATCCTTTAATTGGAGGAGGCAATATTATAATTGAATTTCATTTTTTGCCTGTTGAACCATCAGAAAATGACATACACCCAGGCCTGCAACATTAAGAAGATGCTGTCTACTGAGAAGATTCAACAGGTTTACTGTGAACCCTGAACACCCACCTCAGTTCAAACCACTTAACCTTTTCCTCCCTATCTATCTCTTCTTCTGTTTGTGTATGTGTGAGTGAATGCATGCACGGGTGCGGTTGTGACCATTTCGGGAATGAATATTGTTCAATAAATAGTTAATCTTCTGTTTTAAACCTACAAGAAAACCTGTCACTGTCTCTGTTTATTTGACAAATAAAAGACAAGAGTTTAAAACCCTAGTAACAAAAACACTTGCTGTGGTTAGTTGGGAGGTGAACCATGGGAACACACCACACCATCACCCACACCCTAACACCATGAACCAGCAGAAAAATCAATCAAATTTTGCTCACTGCTATCTAGCAGGCCAGTCTATTATATGGAACATAAGATGTTCATTCACTAGATCCGCTTGTGGCTCTGTGCAATTTCATGGGTTACACAGCCTTTACATGAAGCTCATAGGATTAAAGAGACATTGGCAATGTGGATCTGCAATTGGCTAAGGGAGAGAAAGCAGAGAGTAATGGTGAATGTAGAGTTATCATTTCAAGTCGATGATGCTTCATCAGAACTCGGAATAGTTAGAAACATAATAGGTTTTAAGGAGGTCAAATGGGGGAGGGTGGAAAAAGAACAAAAGAAATGATCTGTGATAGGGTGGAAGACGGGAGACATTAAATGATAAAAGAGTTTGCGGGGCAGAGCCAAAGGGAGTAATAATAGGACAAGTAAAGAGACAAATGATGTGTACAGAGGAGGTGTGAATGGCAGAATAATAAACAGCTGCTGTCTGAAAGAGAAACAAGAGAAAATAAGAAAAAAACAAGGTTAAGACTGAAACATGCAAAGAAAAGGAAACAAATGGTGGGCAGAGATTATGGTCTGAAATTGTTGAACTCAATGTTGAGTCCAGAGGCTGTAAAGTGCCGAATCGAAGGATGAGGTGCTGTTCCTCGAGCTTGCCTTGAGCTTCATTGGAACACTGCAGTTGGCCGAGGACAGACAGGTCAGCATGAGAGCAAGGTGCAGAAATAAAATGGCAGGCCACTGGAAGTTCAGGGTCACGTTTGCAGGCTGTGCGAAGGTTTTCCACAAAGCGGTCACCCAATTTGCATTTGAACCAATGGACATATGGACATATGTCAGGAAATGCTTGGTCCACTGAGACCTCACGTACATGTCATGGGGCATAGAAGTAATTATGTGTCCATTTGCAAAGCAACTGCCAAACATCCTCTCAGACCATAACCATAAAGAACAAACTGACTTCAGAATAAGGGAATACATTTCAAAAAGCTGTTCTATTGTGCACATATATAATTTAGAGTAAATAATTTAGAGTTCTTATTACTACCTAGTCTACCCCAAGAGCTCTGCTGTTTTTAAACCAATCCCTACACTGACTGGCTGTGCTATGATATCCTGAGCCTCTTGGGACTGAGTTGGCACTCATATCAGATTCAGGAGGACTTTTAAGGGGACTGCGTCACCACTGTAGGTACAGGAATAGCCTAGCCCTGTATCCTGACCCTTGTTTAAGCAGACATTGAGGGGACTGGCTACAAATCTGTCACCAGGAGAAAGCACAGTATCATGAAGGCAATCACTTATCATGTCACAAAAACAGAAGCTGCTGGAAATACTCAGTAGGTCAGGCAGTATCTGTGGAAAGAAAAACAGAGTTAACATTTCAGGTTGATGACCTTTCACCAGAACCGGCAAAGGTTAGAAACGTAAGAGGTTTTGAGTGACTGAAAGGGGGGGAGGGGGAAGAAGAACAAAAGGCAAGGGTTGTGATAGGGTGGCAGGTAGGAGAGATGAAATGACAAAAGGTTTCATGGTACAAAGCCAAGTAAAGAAACGAAAGATGCATCTGGATGAGGTGTAAATGGCAGTATAGCAGCCGTCCAAACACAAAGCAAAGGGATTTTAAAAAAACAAGGGTTAGTTGGGGAGTGGTAGGTTGTGAAATAAAGCCGCAACAAAAATAAGAAAAGGGAAAAAAAATGGGGACGGAGGTTGTGATCTAAAGTTATTGAGCTCAATGTTGAGTCTGGAAGGCTGTAAAATGCCCAGGCAAAAGATGAGGTGCTGTTCCTCGAGCTTGCGTTGAATTTCATTGGAACACTGCAGCAAACCAAGGACAGAAAGGTCAGAACAGGAGCAGGGTTGGAGAATTAAAATGACAAGCGACAGGAAGCTCGGATCACTCTTGCAGACTGAACAGATGTATTCCGCAAAGCGATCACCCAGTCTGTATTTAGTCTCCCCATTGTAAAGAAGACCACATTGTGAGCAGCAGTTACAGTATACTAAATTGAAAGGACAAGTACATTGCTGTTTCACTTGGAAGGAGTGTTTTGGGCCTTGGACGGTGAGAAGGGAGGAGGTAAAAGGGTAGGTGTTGCACTGTGGTGGAGAGGGCCATTGAAGTTGGGGGAGTAAAAACAAATGTAGTTGTAGTAGTGGACAGTATAGTTATGGGGATAGATACTGCTTTTTGCAGCTGAGAATGTGAGTCCCGAAGCCTGTGTTATCTGCTCGATGCCAGGGTTCAGGACATAGAGTCATAGAGTCGTACAGCATAGAAACAGGCCCTTCGGCCCACCGCGTCCATGCCGACCATAATGCCTATCTATACTAATCCCACCTATCAGCATTAATTCCATATCCCTCTATGCCTTTCTCATTCAAGTACCTGTCCAGATGCCTCTTCAATGTTGCTACTGTTCCTGCCTCCACCACCTCCTCTGGCAGCTCATTCCAGATACCCACCATTCTTTGTGTGAAAAATTTACCCCTTTGATCCCCTTTAAACCTCCTCCCTCTCACCTTAAATCTATGCCCTCTAGTTTTCGTCACCCCTACATGGGAAACAGACTCTGGCTATCTACCCTATCTATGTCTCTCATAATTTTATATACCTCTATCATGTGCCCTCTGTCTCCTTCACTCCAAGGAAAACAGACCCAGCCTATCCAATCTCTCTTTATAACTCATGCCCTCCAAACCAGGCAACATCCTTGTGAATCTTTTCTGCACCCTCTCTAGCTTAATCACATCTTTCCTGTAATGCTGCGACCAGAACTGCACACAGTACTCCAAGTGCGGCCTAACCAACGTCATGTACAACTGTAACATGACGTCCCAACTCTTGTACATCTCCTCGGGGCTGGAGAGGAAATTGGAGTGGGAGGGGAAGGATCCAGTTGTGATAGTCTATGTGGGTGCCAACAACATAGGTATGACTAAGAAAAAGGTTCTGCTGAGGGAGTATGAGCAGAATTAAAAAGCAGAATCACAAAGGTAATAACCTCTGGATTACTACCTGAGACACGACCAAACTGGCATAGGGTAAATAAGATCAGAGAGTTGAATGCATGGCTCAAAAACTGGTGTGGGAGAAATAGGTTTTGTTTCATGGGGCACTGGTACTGTGGAAAGAGGAAGCTGTACCGTTGGGATGGCCTTCACCTGAACCACGCTGTGATCAGTGTCCTGGCAAATCATATAACTAGGGATGTAGAGAGGGCTTTAAACTAAATAGTGTGGGGGAAAGTTCAGGTGAGGGGAAATTTAGAAAGTTAATGAGAAAGGACAAGGCAATAGTGCAGGGTAGCTATATGGGTAATGAGAACCAGAGTGTGACATGATGGGACAGAGCGTACAAACATAAGCATGCACCAGCAAATAAGGTCAGAGTAGGGAAAAATGGTTAAAGACAGAATGAAAGGCTCTTTATCTGAATGAATGCAGCATTTGTAACAAGATGGATGAATTGATAGCACAATAAAAATAAATGGGTATGATATGATAACCATTACAGAGATGTGGTTGCAGAGTGACCAAGCTGGGAACTAAATATTCAAGGGTATTTGACATTTTGGAAAGATAGGAAGAAAGGAAAAAGAGGTGGGGTAGCTCTGATAATAAAGGATGAGATCAGTATAGCAATGAGGAATGATCCTGGCTCAGAATATCAAGATGTAGCATCAGTTTGGGTGGAGATAAGAAATAGCAAAGGAAAGAAGTCACTGGTGGGAGCAACTACAATGTAGGTCAGAATATAAGTCAAGAAATAATGAGGGATTGTAGGAATGGTACTGCAATAATTATGGGTGATTTTAATCTTCATTTAGATTGGACTAACCAAATTGGCAAAAGTATGAGGATTAATTCATAGAGTGTATTGTCTTAAAACAATATGTTCTGGAACCAACCCGGGAGTAGGCAATTTTAGATCTGGTAATGTGTAATGAGACAGAATTAATAAATGACCTCATAATAAAGGATCATCTAGGCAAGAGTGACCATAATATGATAGAATTTCACATTCAGTTTGAGGGTGATAAGTTTGAATCTGAAACTAGCGTCTTAAACTTAAATAAAGGCAATTACCAGGGTATGAAGACAGAGGTGGCTGAAGTGGACTGGGAAAATATGTTAAAAGGCAAGACAGTAGAGAAGCAACGGCAGACATTTAAGGAGAACCTTCATAACTCTCAGCAAAGATATATTCCATTGAAAAAGAAAGACTCTATGAGAGGGATGCACCATCCATGGATAACTAAGGAAGTTAAGGATGGTATCAAATTGAAAGAAGGAGCATTTAATGCTGCGAATCATAGTGATAGGCCAGAAGATTGGGATAATTTTAGAAACTGGCAGAGGATGACTAAAAAAATAATAGAGGGAGAAATTATGGCCAGGTTGGTGATGGCTTGTTCCCACTGTTCACCTCCCAACAGACCACAGCAAGTATTTTTGTTACGCGTATTTAACCCCCTTTTGTTTGTCCAATAAACAGACAGTGACAAGTTTTCTTGTAGGTTTAAAACAGAAGATTAACTATTTATTGAACAATATTCATTCCCAAAATGGTTGAAACCACACCCATGCACGCATTCAGTCACACTCACACATACACACACACACAAGAATAGATAGATAGAGAAGAAAAGGGTAAGTGGTTTGAAGTGAAGTAGGTGTCCAGGGTTCACAGAAAACCTGTTGATCCTTCTCAGCGGAGTTTCTTTTTAAAGTTGCAGGCCTGGGTGTTCACAGTATTCTGGTGATTAAGACTTCAGACAGGAGGTGTGTGGTCGCTTTCAGTTCTCTGCTGCACCAAGTTGAATTGTAGAATTCACATCAGAGCTCCTTTCTTGTTTTGGCTGGCCTTTCCTACTGTGATGTTCTTCTGATCTCTCTCTCTTTCTCTCTCTCTTTCCAGAGAGCTACCTTTTGCGGTAAAAACCTTTCACATTAGCCTATGTTTGGAGATGCATGGCCCCCTCCCTGTTCTGACCATACAATGGCCAAGGATGTGGCTACTTCACACCTTCTCTGTTTCAGAAGAACCCATTCAATTCAGGAATGTCGCTTGATGGTTTCAGGATGGGTGTAATTGACACCTCCTAGCCTGAAATGTATCCTTCTGTCCTTAACAGACAGTGAGACAGTTTAAACATACAGGCCAAGTCAGCTAATCTTTGGTGGCCATTTTGCAGCACATGGTCCACTTTAAAAGGAAAAGTCCATTTTTATAACTCTTCAGTTTAGTTCAGTATTTTCATTACTGCACTTCTCGTAAGTGTGACAAGTATGACAGTAAACTAGCAAGAAATATAAAAACAGACAGTAAAAGCTTCTAAAAATGTAAAAGAAAGAGTGGCTAAAGTAAGTGCTGGTTCCTTCAAGGATGAGACTGGGAAATTAATAATGGGAAATAAGGAAATGGCCGCAACTTTGAAGAAGTATTTTGTATCTGTCTTCACAGTAGAGGACACAAAAAGCATCCCAAGAATAGCAGAAAATGAAGAGGCAAAAGGGAGGGAGGAACTTAATCACTATCATGAGAGAAAAGGTACAAGGAAAACTAAAGGCTGACAAGTCCCCTGGACTTGATGGCCTGCATCCTAGGACCTTAAAAGAAGTGGCTGAAGAGATAGTGCATGCATTGGTTGTAATCTTCCAAAATTCCCTAAATTCTGGAAAGGTCTCACCGGATTGGAAAACCGCAAATGAAACACCTCTATTCAAGAAAGGGCGAGGGGTGGGGTTGTGGGGGGGGCGACAGAAAGCAGAAAACTATAGATCAGTTATCACAGGTACAACCTTAACATCATCCTCAAACATGCTGACAAGTGTAGCACTATTGTTGTCTGGTGTACCAACCTCTACCTAGCGGAGGCTGAATGCATCTGTTCTGATGATGCAACCTTCCATACTAGTACTTGCAAGATTCTTCCTTTTACCTCAACTAAGAACTCCCCCTAAACATAGCTGACAGGGCCCTCAAATGTGTCCGATCTATTTCACGCACTTCTGCTCTCACCCCTTCACCTCTCTCCCAGAACAATGACAGGGTTCCCCTTGACCTCACCTTCCACCCCACCAGCCTCCATATACAATGGATCTTCCTCTGCCATTTCTGCCACCTCCAGCGTGATGCCACCAACAAACACATCTTCCCCCCTTCCTTTTCAGTGTTCTGAAGGGACGGTTCCCTCTGCAACACCCTTGTTCACTCCTCAGTGACACCCAACACCTTCCCCCTTTCCTAAAGCACCCTTCCATGCAAGCACAGGAGATACAATACCTGCCCTTTTACCTTCTCCCTTCCTACCATCCAAGGCCCCAGACATTCCTTCACAGTGAAACAGCAATATACTTGTACTTCTTTCAATTTAGTAGACTGTATTCACTGCTAACAATGTGGTCTCCTCTACATTGGGGAGACTAAACGTAGACTGGATGACGGCTTCACAGAACATCTCCATTCAGTCCACAAGCGCGGCCCCGAGCTTCCTTGCACTTGTCATTTTAATTCTCCACCTTGCTCTCACTCTGACCTTTCTGTCTTTGGTCTGCTACAGTGTTCCAATGAAGCTCAATGCAAGCTTGAGGCACAGTACCTCATCTTTCGATTGGGCACTTTACAGCCTTCCGGACTCAACACTGAGTTCAATAATTTTAGATCATAACCTCTGTCCCAATTTTTTCCTTTTCTCATTTTTTTCTGCGGCTTTGTTCACCAAACCACCCCCTACCCCCCCACCCCCACCCCCAACAAACCCTTATTTCTTTCTTAATCCCTTTATATTGTGTTTAGCTTTGTACCATGAAACCTTTTATCATTTAATCTCTCCTGCCCTCCACCCTATCACAGACCTTGTATTTTGTTCTTCTTTTCCCCCTCCCCCTTTCACTTGCTCAAAACCTCTTATATTTCTAACCTTCGCCAGTTCTGATAAAAGGTCATCGACCTGAAACATTAATTCTGTTTTTCTCTAGTGATGGAATCCGTGGTTGCAAATCTTGTTTTTTTTTACACCCTAACTGAGAGGGAAACTAGAATTGAAACAGAAACTAGAACTGAAACAGAAACAGAAACGAAAGCTTGGAAAACAACTTCAGGTTTCTGGGGAAACTGACACTGGTTAGAACCAGCTGAAAGGAGACAGAGTCCTCCCCAGATCAGGCAGACGAGGCAGCTCAGAAAGGAGTGGAGTGCCAGCAAGCAGAAGAAAGGCAAGACTGAATCTAGGAGCTGTTTCTGTTACTTAAACTGGCAAACTAACCAGACCCGGCCATACAGTGCACAAGCTATCACTGGAGGACTCAGATAAAGGGAAGATTGGTAAATCTACAACATCAAGGTTGTCATGAGAACAGCTGAGGAGGTTGTGGAGAAGTGTGCCTGTGGTGACAACTGCACCCGTGGAATTCGGATAGAGAGGGAACTGCTGTGGGAAGAACTGGGCGGACTGCCCATCGAAACCATGAGACCCACCTCTGTTGTTTCTGATAGTTACGGAGTAATTTGTAATATCTATATATGTTTGAATATATATATATATATATATATATAGAGAGAGAGAGAGAGAGAGAGAGCATGATCTCTCTGTCTGCTGCTTCATGTTTAATTTATGCTGGTTTTGGTTTGAGTGTTAAAGTAAAATTTATAAAAGTGAAATCTTGTCCATTTGGTTTGGTTTCCTAAATTGGGGTCAATCGGTGGGTTCAATTCTTTTCATTTGTTGGCGGTCTCCATGGGAATCGTAACACGCTCCACAGATGCTGCCTGACCTGCTGAGTATTTCCAGCATTTTCTGTTTTTTTTTTCAGAATGGCCTCTTTCAGTGCTGTAACAATTCTGTGATTTTCAGCATCCGCAGTATTTTGCTTTTGGGCTTGTCATGCCACTTGTGTCGGATCCTGGATCTGGGTGAGTACTAATCAGTGGGAGGGCAGAACTGATGTATCAGATCCTGCAAACCCTGAGAGATGTTGCCCTAAATTTCTCGAAATCACTTTCTATTGTTTATTCCAAATGGTCCTGTAGAATAGTGTATAATATGGGGCATAGGTTAAGGACATGTTAGCATAGAGAGTTACAGTAGAAGTGTAGAAACCACAAGGGTACGTTGGGCAGAAAGCTCAGAACATTTCACGTGAAATTGAAAGAATAGTTTCTCAATACAACAGTCAGTACTAATATCTGTGATTTATGAAAATTTAATCTGTGTGGTAAAGGCTAACAGCCTTAGATTAGATTGTTAGGATTCATTAAAGGGTTTATCCAAAGAACTTTGCCCTATGTTTGCAGAAAGCATATTGTGATTGGATTGTTAATATCTTGGGAAAGAACGAATGGAATGGCAAGCCTCTGTTACCTTTCATGGGCCACTCAAATTCCAGCTCTACAGTCTAGTCAGAATGAAGTATATGTGCTGCAACACTGCCACCAACTGGTGCAGTAGCATATAACACACAAGGATCACATGACATTTATCCCAGAATTAATAGGTTCATAGAAAGTTACCTGATTTTTTTTAGTTTAGTTTAGAGATACAGCACTGAAACAGGCCCTTCGGCCCACCGAGTCTGTGCCGACCATCAACCACCCATTTATACTAATCCTACACTAATTCCATATTTCTATCACATCCCCACCTGTCCCTATATTTCCCTACCACCTACCTATACCAGGGGCAATTTATAATGGCCAATTAACCTATCAACCAGCAAGTCTTTGGCATGTGGGAGGAAACCGGAGCACCCCGAGGAAACCCACGCAGACACAGGGAGAACTTGCAAACTCCACACAGGCAGTACAGGAATCATTCCTCTAGGTATAGTGACAAATTTGCATCCTAATTGTGAGTATATAGATGTATAAACCCACTTGTATTTTCTGTCAATATCCAACAAGTTAATTTATATCTGGCATCCAGTGCTATGTAATTCTGATTGACCTATTCAATCAATCTAACAGGTCCTCAAAGACCTAAAGGCTAGTGGTTAAAAGCATCCATTTTGGATGCATGACTGGGCTGGAGGCTCCTCTGTCGAAGTTGGGATGCAGATGTTTAAGGTCTCACCACCCACTAAGGCTGAAACTCAGCTGCACCACAACCTTTGGGAATCTGTCTCTGGCCCTCTATTACAGTCCTTAATGCCTCCGTGTGAGTGTGATACATATCCAGCATCCTTGTTTGCAGCAGGACCCCAACTATTTGAGTTTGCAGCTTCTAGAGCAAGGGGTTGACATCTGCAGAGCCTTCACACCTTACTGGTGGATCCAACTGGACATCTCACTCCTCTTACAGTTAGGGGAATGAATGAAGGAGCATCATGCATATTTAAAAATTGCAAGGAAGGGTCAGGGGAGCAGGTAGCTTACGTTCTGCTTTGAAGAGGTCATTAAACCCTTTCCTGCACTGCAAATCAGTCCTGCAGTAGAAGGGGGTGGCACCAATTTCCACAACTACCTGTGTCCCCACAAGTAGCAAATTCTTAGCAAATTTCTGGTCCTCGACTCTAAATAAATCCATATCTCTATTATGAGGACAAACAACAACTTGCATTTATACAGTGCCTTTAACATAGTAAAATATCCCAAGGCACTTCACAGGAGCATTATCCAACACAATTTGACATGAGCTACATATTAGAACAGACAATCAAAAGCTTGGTCAAAGAGTTAAGTTTTAAGGAGCATCTTAAAGGAAGAGAGGGCGTAAAGAAGCAGAGATGTTTAGGGAGGGAATTCCACAGTTTTGGGCTGAGCAGCTATTGGCATGGCCACCAATAGTGGCGTGATAAAAATCTGGGATGAACAAGGTCTGGCTCCTTGAAGTTTTCAATCTGGCTGTCAAACTTGTCTTCTCAGTTCTCTGTTTCCTCCACTGCTGCCTCTTTAGGAAACAGGAAGTTTTATACCCTGCTGCTGCTCCAGGACCTTGCCCCTCCTCAGGTACTTTTCAGCTGCCACCCCTTATTCTTCCTCCCCAACTGTCCAATACTTCCACCTTCTCATCACTCAATCTATACCTATTCAGTCAATTCCTCCATCTCCCTCTTCAGTCACTTTTCAGCACTGCTCTTTGTCAGAGCTCATTTGGGACCTAACTCCCATCTGCAGTTATTTTATGTTCCTACCCCCGTGTATCAGAATTTGAGGATCTATTTCTTTTTCAGAGAAAAGCAGCACCTTCTGTGTTACTGGAGCAGGAGGTTAGTTTGGGTTCATTGCAGTCCTTCAAAAGGGAGCTGGACTAGTTCCTTAAACAATTATTAAAAGTAGACAGCGGGTTGCTGGGATTAGTGACACTCACGAGCTGCTGTGGTCTCCTGGAACTTGTCTGATTAGCTTTGACAAAAGGAATTTTTCAGCATTTCCTAAATTGGCCTCAGGATTTTCCTCTTTTATTAGTTACTTCCTGGAGACTGCATGACTGCAGGGTGAGTTGACAACATAAGTGGCTGTATTGTGTCTGGAAGTGGTGAATTTGATGTTGTCTTTTCCTACCTGGTTATTCTGTTCATGTCTAATATTGTGCATAATTCAGTAAGATGAGTTATCATTGGAACAGACAGGAATAGCTCAGTATGTTTCCATCGAGCTGAAATACATCTAAGTTGGCACTAGTTGACATGAAATGTTGGCCTGGAAGATTGAGAAGTATTGATTAATAAATTTCCAGCCACCCCAGACAATGCTAGCACCATGAATTTATTTACATACTGAATAATATGTCAAAGTTTGATGACAGCATCATTCATCACTGCCCCAGATATAACTGTGCCAATGTTGGTGGGGGCAGCATGGTGAAATTATCTCACACCCACATGGGCCAGGTCAAGTTTTTGTCTGTGCCTCATTTACATATTTCTAACAGCTGCAGACATGAAGTACACCAACCAGCATTGGGGGCACAAAAATTGCATGTAAGTCTTAAAAGATCCTACAGCAGCTTAAGGGGATGTTGAACATTTACTGTGAAAAGAGCAGAATCTTCAGGTTCAACAAGATGATGAGCAGTCGAGGGAGCAGGCAGGCTGTTTTAAAGTGAGGTGATGGAGACCTTGGTGCAACAAGTTCAGGAGACGATGGACATTTTGTTCCCCTCGGTGGAATCTCTGAAGTAGAGACATGGCATGAGTTTGTTAACCATTTCAATCATGGCCCTGGCTGCAGTGCCAAAAGAAATATAATGACTTCACCAAGTGGGCTAAGGTCGGAAATGTCCCTCACATCTAACATTGTTCTTATTGTGCAGCTGATAACCTATGCTCTCACCTCATAACTTATCTATCAATTCCTTGAAAGCTTCCTTTGGATTTCCAGTTGGCAGCAAGGAAAACTCCACTACATACTTTCCCACATTTCTTCACATTCTGCAAAATGATTCTCACTGACAACTCCTTTCAGCTGTGGAAACTCATGTCTGTGGGGTCCTGAGGCTGAGCATCAAAAGTTTGCAATCTACCATGGAATTTAGAGATACCAGCTGTAACATAGCCTGCATGAAAGAGCCTGTAACCCTAGCAACAGTATCTTCAGGGATGCTCACTTTGAAGCCATTCAGACCATGGGGTGTATTGGCTCTCCAGCTTGGGCAGGCCAAGAGATTGTACTGATAGGAGTTTCAGTGAGTTCAATGCTCTTACTTAATCTGCTTTCTCACAGATCAGTGAGCGTACTAAAGCATAACCCAGTCACAGGGGCAGAGATGGACAGGAATTGGGTATGATGATATTGCTGTTTCTCTGGATGAGGTCAAGATAGGGAAATGGACTATGGTCAACACTCATAGGGAATGTCATTTGTGAATTTAACCAGGTAAGTCTTGGTGTTGTGGGCAGGGCAGTAGCTTGACTGCAATGATCTGAACAGGGAGTTTTGGAAGAGAGGAACACAGGATGGCAGACGATGGTGTTTAAAAGCCTTGAGAGGAAAGAGGGGTTAGAGATTGTAAAGAGCAGATGCTCTTGACTGGTCTTTGGAGCAGGGGCGGTGATTTTGGTGGTTTTGAAAGACTGAATGTTTGGCTTAATGGAGTCATTATTCACATCAGCTAGCATGGGGCCAGGATGGGTAACGAGTGGGCAGGAATTGAATGGAGAGACATTCAAAGGGCAGGAGGTGGTCTCATGGAACAGATGAGCTTGGAGAGAGTAGTTGGTATGGGAGGAACTGCAGAGAAACTGGGGATTTTCAGTTTGATTGCATGGGATGGTGGTCGATGTTGGAAGCAGAAGTGGAAAGGGAATGCTGGAAGCAGCTTCACAGATAGATTTAATCTTAGAGACACAGAAATTCATAGAACCATACAAGTATATAACACAGTAGACCATTCAGCCCATCATGCTGGTTCTTTGCTAAAGCAATCCAGAACTAATCCCACTGCCCTGCTCTCTCACCACAGCCTTCTACCTTTTCTCAGCTTCAAATATTTATTCAATTTTCTCCCAAAGATGTCATGGTCTGTACCTCAACCACTCTCTATGACAAAACATTCTAAGCTCCAAAAACCTTCCTTCCTCACCTGCAGTAACTGTTGATGGTCCCCTTGTCACTGACTCACAAATCAGAGCAAATGGTCTTTCCCAATTTCACCCTATCAAAATCCTTCATAGTTGTAAATACCTATATTAAACCTCTTCATCTTTTCTGTTCCCCTGGAACTGGTTCCAATATCAGATGGCTCTCTTCATAATTATAGTTCCTAGTGAATCAATGCTGTTGCTCTTTATAACTTTAATATCATATCTATTTTGGGACATTTAAAACTGAATACAATATTCTGTCTCCTAACCAAAATTTTGTACAAAATTATTACTTCTTCATTCCTGTACACTGTGCCCCCAGTTATAAAATCCAAGATGCTATTGACCTTTTCACAGCTTTATGAACCCATACTCATTTTTCCAGGGAAATTATGAGTTGAATATTTGTGCCCCGATGTGGGGGTTTGGGCATGGAAGCAGGCAAGTGGGCGTGGATATTCGTGCCGTTGGCTGGCCTACTGGTTCCCTGGCTCTGGAAGCGGGATGGGGGGAGCAGCAGGGCTATCTGCCTGTAAGTGGTGGTTAGCTGATTCACCTAATTAAAGGCTTCTTAAAGCCTACAGTCAGAGGCTAACTGGAATTTTCCAGTCAGCTTCCAGGACCCTGGAAGTGTTGGGGAACAGGGCAGCTGCCTAGAGGTGGCAGGCTGGGGGTGCGGGGTTGGTCAACACTCCAGGGCAGGCTTAGAGGCCTTCCCCGCCTGTCCAGCTTCAGCTGCAGCCATAGGCCTCCCTTTGATGGGTTCTCTCATCATAATGATGGCCTGTCTTCTGAGGGCTTCTTTTATTTATAATTTTAAAAAGTTGGTGAGAGGGTGCCTCCATCTTGGGGAGCCCTCTTCCTTACCTACCTGCAATGGAATCCTGCTGCTGCTTCCGGGCTGGACAGCTTCCTATTGGCCGTCCCACTTAGAGAGCCTGCCCATCATCCTTAATTGGATGGCGTGCCTTCCCTCTGGCCATTAATTGGCCAATTCAGGGAAAATTTGAGGCTGGCAGCAGGCTCCTGAACCCCGCAGGGAAAATCCTGCCCTGTGTTTGAACACTAGGTTCATAAAGTGTGATTACCCTGTACCCAATTGAGTTGATGCTGGCAGCACCCAAATTCTGTTGATTTCATTGATGGTGGCGTGCAGTCTAGTGTGAAACACGCTGCTGAGTCACTGAACCACTGCATGCTCAGCAGGGGGACAAGCAGCATGTGTGGCTAGTACAACATATCGCTAGCCTGTAATTCTTAAAGGCAGCCTACCCCTCTTAAAGGGGACATGCACTTATGCTGCAGCAGCTGCTGGAACTGTGTCTGAAAGTGTTTGGGGGTTGGAAGGAGACTGCAAATGGAGTAACAGGCTGGAAAGGGCTCTGATGCAGCACTGGAAGCCTTAGTCAAAGAGCTGACAGGAAGAAAGAGGTGATGTTTGCACAAGGGCCCTGGAAGCCTTCAAGGCACAACCTCCGAAGGGAATGGGAGCAGGTGGCCATGGAGGTCAATTCCCAGAATCTAGCCGTGAGGACCTGGCTGCAGTGCTGGATAAATGACCTCATGTGGATGGTCAAGGTTAGTGAATGCATCCTCAAAGGACATCTTCTACCCACCACACCACCAATCTCTCACACTGCTTAATGCACCATAGCCCCATTACTCACCTATCAGCAATCAGGATTCATGACTAATATTCAGATGCTCCACCTCACCCTCACACACTGGCAAATGCTGCCTCACACCCACCTCTCGCAGTTTCCACAAATTTCCAGTTATTCAGCTGTTGCAGGCACATCATCAAAACACATTGCCACATGCTCACTAACATTCTTTCTTCTCTCTCTGGCAGGACAAGTTTGCCCATAACCGAAGGAAAGCAGGCACGCTTACATCTCGTGAACCATTTGGAAGAGATGGTGCGGTGCTCCATATTATAGGACCAGCAGTCACTGAATCATGGAATTGTTGCAGCACAGAAGGAGGTCATTCGGCCCATCATGTCTGCACTGGCTCTCTGAAGGAGCAATTTGGCAAGTGCCACTCCCCCATCTTCTCCCTGTAGCCCTGCACATTCTTCCTTTTCAGGTAACAATCCAATTCCCTGTTGAATGCCTCGATTGAACCCACCTCCACCAAACTCTCAGGAAGTGCATTCCAGATCCGAACTGGTTGCTGCGTGAAAATGTTTCCCCATTCCCCCCTCCCTCAGGCTTCTCCTGCCACTGTCCCGGCCACTGAGGCTGTTGCATCCGGCGTCACTGAGAACATTCACGATGACGGTATGTGTCTGCCTTCTGCACCTTCTAAAATCCCACTTCACACTCATCCTGCTGTCTGGCATGCAGTGAAAGCTGCAGATGGTGTGACCATGGACCTTTTGCTTTCCACCAACCCTCTTTATCTCACCCCAACCCTCCCCTCCTGCATTTTTGCTTTGAGTTACCCAAGACCTTCCACCTGACCAGCCAATGCAACCTCACCATGAAGACGCAAGCAACAGCAGACATCTAATGGAGAAACAGCATCACTTGATCTGACAGTCATAGCCACCAGCTCAGATACTGGAACTGCATATGTAGAGTACAGAGTCATGATCAGCATGTGGTGAGTCACCAGGCATGAGTAGGCTGCAGCCAGGCCAGGGGGAAAGGGTGGCTCTTGTGGCCGCTCATTGGAGGGTGAAGTTGAGTAGTGCTGCTGAGGACTCAGATGAGGAATTCAATGGGTGGCAAGGATAGCACTCATGGTATGCACACAGAGATGCTTGGTGCATTGGCAGGCCTGCCACAAAGCCTGTTGTCACTGTTAATAAACATGGAGGAGACCGGCTCCAACTTCACATACAGATTTGCGCAGAGCTTTGTGCCCATCTTTTCCAGCATGGAAGTGGTGGTCAACTCCATATCAGCACTTGTAGACCCAGTGTGATGTAGCATTGGGTGACTGCTGTCTCAGCTTCCACTGCAGCACAGGCAGAATCCAGCCAGCCTTCCAGTGCTGCGGTGGAAGCTCAGACTGAGGACATGAGTTCCATGCTTGTTGCCACACAAGTCCAGCTCGGTGCCATGCAGGCTCAGACTGCTGCCATCATGGCTAGGGATACCAGTGCTGAAAGGGGTATGCAGGCTCTCACAGCAGTCCAGCAATCTGTGCTCCAGCAGATTAGTCAACTGCTGAGGCGCCACCCCGAGGGAGTGGCAGTGGCTCCATGAGGTATGAGCCTGCTGTCCTCAGGATGACAGCATTCATCCTCCCACTACTGCCACTCCACTGGTGTCCTTGCAATTACCTTTCAGCCAGCCAGCCTTCACTGCTGCCACTCATGCTGAGGTGGTGCAATCCAAAGCCAAGCCCTCAAGGCCCAGAGCTGCTTGAGTTCAGCCTGCAGGATCATCTGCAGTCTCTCCCAGTGAAAGTTAGCCATGCTGCAGCCACTGGGGTCAGCACTGTGTAGGAGCACTAAGCCAGGCAAAGGCTCCCACAAGACAGGCACTAAAGGAATGCACAGGTTGAATAGTTCAGTCTTATAGATAATATTGGAAGTGTTGTTGGATAAAGTTGCTATGGAGCTTTTTTTTGTGGTGTATTTTATTTCAGGATTGTGCCCAAGAGGACTCTGTGAATGATCTGTAGCAGAGGGATGAAAAGGTGGGAAATTGTGAAACAGCGGTGATGTGGGAAGAGATTTTAAGGAAATTAGAGTCTGAGTAACTGGTCATGGACAGCCCGTCCAGAGTGAAGGGGTCCTGGATGCCTCCTTCCCTTCCTCCTTGTCCTCTGCCTCCCATGGTGCTCACCGAAGGCCTAGTGACAAGGACCACATCATCATAACAGCAAGGTTGTGCAGGCTGCAGCACATCACTGTGAGTTTGGAGACACGTTCCAATGGATACTGGAGGGCTCCCGCCCAGCGATCCAGGCAGTGGAACCATTGTTTCAGAATCCATGATGTTCTTGGTGGCAGCATAGCTCTCATTGTGTGCTAGCCACACATGGTCAGTCGGGTGGTGGAGGGAGATCATGAGCCAGACATAAAACAGGTAGCCCTTGTTACCAAACAGCCAGCCTCTGATTCGTCATGGTGACTCCAATATGGTGGGCATAGCTGACAGTCACAAGATGATAGCAGACATTCACCAACATAATGCTCTGTGCATGGTCACACAGCAACTGCACATTCAGGGACTGGCAGCCCTTGTGGTTGCAGTTCATCGCCCCATTAACATGTGGGGCCTGCATAGCCACATGTGTGCATTTGATGGCTCCCTGCACCATTGGCAATCCCGCAAGCCTGGCAAAGCCATGTGCCCACTCCTCCTGCTTCTGCCTGGTAAGGGAGAAGACTATTAAAGTCTCATCCCCTGGCGTACCACCCTGATGATCCCTCCATGATGCAGTGATGCACAGTGAAGCTTGAGGTGTTGGCAATGTAACCTGCTGCTGCCTGGAAGGATCTGGTGGCATTGAAACTGAAGCCATGGTGATCTTCACAGGAGACTCAACCATTTACAATCTATATTAATGACTTGGATGAAGGGACCCAACTGTATTGTAGCCAAATTTGCTGACGATACGTAGTTAGGTAGCAATGCAAGTTGTGAGGAGGATACAAAGAGTCTGCAATGGGCCATAGATAGGTTAAGTGAGTGGACAAAAATTTGGCAGATGGAGAATAATGTGGAAAAATGTGAGGTTGTTCACTTTTGCAGGAAGAGTAGAAAAGCAGAATATTATTTAAATGGAGGGAGACTGCAGAACGCAGTGGTACAGAGGGATAAAGGTGTCCTTGAACATGAATCAGCATGCAAGTACAGCAAGTAATTCGGAAGGCAAATGGAATATTGATCTTTATTGAAAGGGGGATGGAGTATAAAAGTAGGGAGGTCTTGATACAACTATACAGGGCATTGGTGAGACTGCACCTAGAGTACCGTATGCAGTTGTGGTCAACTTATTTAAGGAGGGACATACTTGCATTGGAAGCAGTTCAGAGAAAGTTCACTAGGCTGATTGCTGGGATGAGGGGATTGTCTTATGAAGGGTGAGCAGCTTGGGCCTATTCTCATTGGAGTTTAGAAGATTGAGAAGTGATCTTATTGAAACAAATACAATTCTGAGGGGGCTTGACAGGGTAGATGCTGAGAGGATGCTTCCCCTTGTGGGGGAATCTAAGGGGTCTCCCATTTAAGATGGAGATGAGTAGGAATTTCTTCTCTTAGAGGGTCATTCATGTTTGGAATTCTCTTCCTCAGTGAATATATTCAAGACTCAGTTAGACAGATTTTTGATTGACAAGGGAGCAATGGGTTATGGGGGGGGAGGGGTGCAAGCAGGAAAGTGGAGTTAACGCCAGAATCAGATCAGCCATGATCATATTGAACAGTGGAGCAGGCTCGAGGGACCAAATGGCCTACTCCTACTTCTTATGTTGTTCTTGTGTTCACGGCAACTGGCAGCGTCATCCTCACTCTGCTCTATCGCTGCAGGTCCAGTTATAGGAAGTGGCACAGTTCAGTGATCACCTCCTTGGTGATACGTACTGCCTCAGACACTGCTTCTGGCTAAGGTGGAGGTAGGAAAAGTGCTCCCTGAGGACCTTCTATTGAGAGAACTCCTCCTCCTCCTTCTTCGTACAGCTTCCCCTCCCTGGTCCATGTGTTCCATGTCACTGTCGTGCTGCAGCCCAACAGGGGCTGCAACAATAGCCCCATTAGTGAAAGCAAGCTTTCTGCTGACAGGCCTCCAGAATCCTCTGATCTCCTTGTCAAAGTCCAGCACCACTCCCTTGTGAGCCCAAAAGCTTTTCCACACTTTTCCAATAACACTGAACACAGTGTTCCACTCCACTCAGCAGTAAAAGGAAGTCAAAAGAAAATCACCTGTTAGTCCCACAGTGATCTTTTATCCCTGGTCTAGTAAATTTCTCCTGCACCCGCTCCAAGTCCTTGACATTCTTCCTGAAATGTGGTGCCCAGAATTGGGCACAATACTCCAGCTGAGGCCTAACCAATGATTAATAAACATTTAGCATAACTTCCTTGCTTTTGTACTGTATGCCTATAAAGCCATGGATCCCGTATGCTTTTTTAACAGCCTTATCAACTGGTCCTGCCATCTTCAAAGATTTGTGTATGTGAACCTGTAGGTATTTCTGTTCCTACAGATCCCTTAAACTTAATTGAACTCAATTTATATTTCTTCTCCCCATTTTTCCTTCTAAGGTGCATTGCTTCATACTTCTCTGAATTAAATTTCATCTGTCGTGTCTGCGCAGCTCACCAGTCAAGTCCTCCTAAAGTCTGCTACTGTCCTCCTGACGTTTTCTACATTTCCAAGTTTTGTCATTTGCAAACTTTGAACTTATTCCCTGTCTACCAAATATATATTAAAATGAGCAGTGGTCCTAATACAACCCCTGGTAAACACGACTGTATACTTTCCTCTGGTTTCTGCCTCTTAGCCAATGTCATATCCATATTGACACTGCCCCTTCAATCTAATAGGCTTCAATTTTGCAAATGAATCTATTTTGTGGCACTACCTTCCAACAATCTTCTATTATTTCATTAAGGAAATAAATCAAGTGGCCATTGCCTAGAGACACCCTGGTTCATTCTTATGGACCAACTAGTGGTCAACTGCTAGAAACACTACTCCATTCTTAGGTATTATTGAGTGGTCAACTCACAGAGATGCACTGGTCTGCTCTTAGGCACCAATTTAGTGGTGAAACCTAGAGACACTCTGATCCATTCTTGGCTATCATTAATGGTCAACAGCTAGAGACACACTACACTATTCTTATATGCAGCCTTCAAATCAAAATCGCTAATCAATTCAAGTACACAAGATCACAAGATAGTTATGGATAAAGAAAGTCATTGACCCATCTTATTTCATCCTTCCAGTAAGACCCCACAGTCCCTCCATCACAGTATCCAACTGTTTTTTAAGTGATTCCAGGGATTTTGCCCATGACTACTGTAGCAGAAGGGTTGCGCTGCCTCCTTGTCAGCTGCTGTGAAACAATGAGCAAGCAGTTCCTCTGAGTTTGCAGCAGCTTGTGCTTCATCGGACATTCTCCTCTGGGTGCGCATCTCCGGGCCAGTAGGTGGTGGTGGAGAATGCCGGGACGGGGCAGTTTTCAGCACCTGGAAGTCCCTATGGGGACAGGAGCAGTGTCTTTGGCAGGCTTGGGGGGCAGAGCCAGCAAGCCACAGGCAACAGGCAGAAATGTGGGCAGGAGACGAAAGAGCTGGAGGGAGCGGCCTAAGGTCTGCATCAGCAATTGAGAAACAGTGCAGGCAAGGGTGAATTGGGGTGCACATCCAACTACCAAGGGCCACGGAGGACGAGCTAGGGAGCATGGAAGCCCCAGAGATCGAGAAGCCCTGAGGTGCTGAAGAGACCTCTGGTGATCTGGATACCAACGTAATCTGTGGCTCACGGGTTCAAGTCAAACTAGCAACAGGAGGGCCATGAGCACACCTACTCTCAACTTTGTTCTTGCGCTGCATCAAGTATGCAACGAATGGGGATAAGAGGTCGGGAGAGAAAGGTTCAGGATCATAAACATTCACTCCTGCTGAAGCCAAGCATTCTTGTGGCCCATTGTTTAGCAAACAAGTCTGCAACACTGCTGATTCAAAACAAAGAGCTAAATCTCAACAGTTCTCCTGCTTCAGTGTGGCGAGCAACTGCCGTCCACTGTAATGAATTTGTTTCTTTAAGATACGTTTTTTCTTCATGGGTGTACTTTCTGTGTGGAAAAGAACTTCCTGATATCAGTCCTAAGTGTGCCTTTTAGTAGTTTGAATCGATGGCCCCTTGTTTCTATATTATCTATGGGGTTTACGATCCCAAAGTGGCAACTTTGCCTAGCGCTCTCACCAAAAGAGTCAGAAGGTCATGACTCCAAACGCCACTCCAAGGACTTGAACACATAATCTAGGCTGACACTTAAGTGCAGTACTGAGGGCATGCTTCACTGTTGAGGCCATCTTTTGGAAGAGATGTTAAACCAAGGACGTTAAACCAAGGTCCAATTCATGTACGTGAGCCTAAAGATTCAGGGCTAAAGGGACCTTGATGACACGATCAGTACCTTGTTTGGCCTGCAGTTTGGTCACAAATTAACTTACAAATTCAGTCTATCACAGTCTCCCTGATTAATCTTGGTCAATACATCGACTGTTAGTCTGACAAGTTTAGGATGTCCACCTTGGCCTGTACTCATGTTAAATAAGTTTACAATTGACAGCCTTCTTATCAGCAAATGGATAAAGCAGTGTTTCCACAGTCTTAGAGCTTTAATTCATCAGACAGATCTTTGCAAGGTGATATGAAAACCCTACTCACTGCAATGGATCTAAAGTCAAAAGTTAGAAAAATACACATTTTGAGCAGTGGCAGTCTACTTGGATCTGTCTGTTGCACATCTGCTGCCGCTCAACAGCCATGTTGAATGGATGATGCAGTAAAAGAAATTGCAGCAGTGTGAAGTGTGAAGCACAGAGGTACAATGGTGTCATGGATATGGTACTGAATTAACAACCATAATTAAGTCATTTGTGAAACTGAATTCAATATACCTGGTATTTTGAGGAGAAGCACCAGAAAAAAAATTAACATAGTTGACTGATTTTGTTGGAAAAACCCAACTGATTCACTAATATCCCTCAGGGAAGGAACTTGCCACCCTTACCCAGTAAGGCCTCCAAGAGACTCGAGGGCCACTTGTCGTACAAAGTTTCAAAGCCCAACACTTTGCTAGGCGACTAGAGATGAGCTATAAATAAAGTCTTGCCAGCATCATCCACCTCCTGAAAACAAATGAAGAAGTCATCAGGAAGAAAATCTGAATGTACAAAAGAAGCAAGGACACTCCAACAAAAAAAATTCTCCAATAAATTCAAATTCCTGGCAAAAGTCTTGTCTTCTTTCAAGCAAGTGATTCAAGTGACTTAAAGGGTGGAGAAATTGTTTGTAAAACAATGAATGAGACTTTGCAGTGATGTGAAAGATGCTTCAAGAAATGCTCCAATTTGTCTCTCCTGGCCCAAAATCTGCCCTGCATCAAAGGCATTTACTGAAAGATCAAAAGCAAAAGAAACGAAACAAAGTGGTCCTTAGAAATAGGAAGCTTCTCCAGAATAAAGGTTAAGATCTGTATTTCTTTTCTGTCCATTGACAACTGCTAGAAATAAAAGTAAAAAACTGAAACAGATGAATAAAATTTTAGTCGTCAAGCAACAGTTTATTTTATTTCTTTGATCAACTGTGAGAAAAGTGAAGCAATTAATAACAGGAATTTTGGGGAAGAAGAATCAGAACAGAAATACCAATATAAATCTTGTGAGTTGTGGAGAAATATTTGTGGTTTTTAACATCCTTAATTTGTTATATAGTAACTGGCGTACATCTTGCTCGTCTACCATTTTTGCAAAGTGAGCAATATTGAAAACATTCCAAATAATCTAACTCAGTTGACTTCAATATGCCATGAACATAGCATTCGATGAGATGCTCAGGAATACTCAGAAAGCGTTCATAAGAAAATGGGGAATTGAGCTGGGTCAGCACATTTAATTTTCTCAGAACCAAGGCTTGGATTTAACAATAGACTGCGCAACCCAGGAAAATCTGAGTCTAAGCTGCTTCCCAATCATTGGAGATCAGGCCTTTTGTATCAGTGAACCTCTAAACTCAAGCTGTCAATGTAAACGAGAAACCATTCAGATTCCAATACCAATCCCTGGAGCACTCTACTCAGCACTTCCCCATCCTGGCATAACTCTCCTAACAACTCCCTACCACTACTCATCTGACAGCCATTCTCATATCCATTCCCAGGCTTTACCTTTAATTTTCATCGTCTTAAGATTGGTCCAGTTGAGACCTTATTTCCTCAAAAAAGTCGAGCCTAAAATATCACACATGACCCCATGGCATTTGGTGGTCACAGGAACCTGCATTATAGTCAGTGGATGTGCACTAAGCTTGTAGTAGAATGCACAGCCAATACTCCCAATGTTTTGAGTGTCTGTCATTCCGTTAACTGATGACAACTGAATGAATGGATTTATATCATGACTGAATTTGCCATTGTGTTACACTGGGATTAGAATTGGCATCTCATGCAGCTCAGCAAATGCGGGCCTCTCCGGAAGGCTTCTCTGGGTGCAAGGATTAAAGGTGGAAGCTTTAGGTTAGAGGTTAACAAGATGGACAGCATGTTCCAAATATACAATATGGAAGATAATTCCAAGAGACTCACCTAACCAGGTAAATCCCAGTATTTTTACCACACCATGAAACTTTTCATCATTAGAAAATTGTGCAAGCACAGGTGAAGCAACACTTGCCTTTTTACCTCCTCCCTTCCCACCATCCAGGGCCCCAAACACTCCTTCCATGTGAAACAACTATTTACTTGTACTACTTTCAATTTAGCATACTGTAGTCACTGCTCACAATACAGTCTCCGCTACAATGGGGAGACTAAACGTGGATTGGATGACCGCTGTGCTGAACACCTCCGTTCAGTCTGCAAATGTGACCCCAAGCTTCCAGCTGGTTGTCAGTTAATTTAAGTTAAAATCAAACACAGTGTTTATTCTCAATCTAGTTATCTGACCTTTTCATTTTGTACAGTTTGCACTGATTTTCACAGTATCACAGATATTGTGCTTCCTTCTCTTGTTTCCATGTGCCAGTGTGGCACATTTTAAAGCAACAGCTCTGACATATATACCATTTCTCTCCACTGCCAGTGGAAGTGAGAACATTTCGAGTAAGTCCTGTTGGGTGAATATAGTTAACTTTACCCCCTCCTCGACTGGAGGGTTGGACTCATCCATGGCTACAATTCCAAATGCACAGGTTAATCTCTAGCCCTAACTCAAGTGGCCACTCTTCATGTGTCGGCCCAGACATGGAGCATCAATAGGCTTCTCGGCTGAAGAAAGTTTGGACCGATCCTGTTCTCATCAGACATCAACACATGCACATCTCTGAGGGAGTCACTGCAGAGTGGTTAGGAGAGGGTAATTTAGATAATTTTGCAGCGCTCCACCATACTAGCACTACTACCTTGGTTGAGATCACACTCTGAGGATCAAATCTGGAACACTCCTAATCTATTATGCTCTGTGATTCACCATTTGTCTTCCAAGGCACGGAAAATCTGTGAGTTACGTTGTTACCACACACTCAAATAGCTATAACCATTTCTACCTCAGCAAGATTACATAGGTTGAATTAATATAGGAAAAAAATAATCAAGAGGAACAGTAATTATAAAACAGATTATCACAGGACCTTAAAAATATCCTCGACTGGATTGATATTTTGGGACGATACGATCTACTGAACAGGCACCAATTTCCAGTAAAGTAGCTGACCAAACATGTAAGTGAAGAGCATTGCCTGAGTGTCCACCCTTCAGTAATGAAGTTTTAGCATCCAGTCACACCCTACGTTAAACTGTAAGCCTTCAATATTTAAAAGGGACTTCTCCACATTGTAGGTAAAATGTATTGGACTCTCCTGTATATCTGTAGAGGGAAATGAACAAAATTATCAGTAACATCGCTAACAGCAGGGTGCTAGGTATCAAAGAAAATAACAACAACCTGCATTTCTATTTTGCCTTTAACGTAGTAAAACATTTCAGGGCACTGTCCTGGAGTGTTTCAAACATAATCTGACTCTGAGCTATTAGGACAAGTGACCGAAAACTTGGTCAAAGAGTTAGGTTACAAGAAGTATCTTAAAAGAATTGAGAAAAGGCAGAGTGGTTTAGGGAGAAATGCCAATACTTAGGGCCTAGGCAATGATGGAGCTAGTAAATTCAGGGACAGGCAAGATAGCAGGGTTAGAGGAACACAGAATTATCAGAGGGATTTTAGGAGTGGAGAAGAGGCTCATGGGGTGGGGGTGTGGGGAGGTGGGCCGAAGCCATGGAGAGATTTAAACATAAGCGTGAGAATTTTAAATTTGAGACATGGCTCAAGAATAGGGGCGAAGCATGAACAGGACTTGGTACAAGTTAGGATAAGGGCAGCAGAGCTTTGGATAAGCTGAAGTTTACGGAGTATGGAAGATGGGGGGACGGCCAGGAGGGAATTGGAATAGTCTAGTATGGAGATAACAAAAGCACGGATGAGGGTTTCAGCGTAGATGGGTTGAGCTAGGGGCAGAATCAGATGATGTTAAATCATAGAGTCATATATGGCTGGTAAGGAGGCCATCTGGCCCATCGAGTCTATGCCAGCCTTCCGTAAAGCAATCCAGTCAATCCCACTCCCCCACTCTAACCCCATAGCCCTGGAGGTTTATTTCCTTCAAGTGCCTATCCAATGTCCTTTTGAAATCATTGATTGTCTCTGCTTCCACGACCCTCATAAGCAGTGAGTTCCAGGTCATTACCACTCACTGTGTAAAAATGTTCTTCCTCACATCCCCTCTGCGTCTCTTGCCCAAAACTTTAAATCCGTGTCCCCTAGTCATTGTATCATTAGTTAATGGGAACAGTTTTTCTTTGTCTACCTTATCCAAACCTGTCATAATCTTGTACACCTCCATTAAATCTCCCCTCAATCGCCTTTGCTCCAAGGAGAACAATGCCAACAGCTTCCCCAATCTAACCTTGTACCTAAAATCTCTCATCCTTGGTAAATCTCCTCTCAAGGACCAAAACTAGATGCAGTACTCTACTTGTGATCTAACTAGATCTTTATAAAGGTTTAGCATAATCTCCCCACTTTTGTACTCAATACTTCTATTTATGAAGCCCAAGATACGATATGTTTTGCTGACCACTCTCTTAATATGCCCTGCTACCTTCAAAGATCTATGCACATGCACCCCAGGTCATTCTTTTCCTGCACACTCTTTAGAACTGTGCTGTTAAGTCTATATTGTCTCTCGCCATACCTTCTGCCAAAATGCATCACCTCACACTTCTCTGTATTAAAATCCATTTGCCACTTCTCTGCCCATTCTGCTAGCCTACCTTTGTCCTGTTGCGGTTGATTTGTTTCATCTTCACTGTATGTTACTCCTCCAAGTTTGGTATCATCTGCAAATTTTGAAATGTCACTCTCTATTTCAATATCCAAGTTATTTCTATACATCAAAAAAAACCAGTGGCCCTCGCACTGACCCTTGGGGTTCACCATTGTCTACCACCTCCAGTCTAAAAATTTAACCATTTATCATGACTCGCTGTTTTGTATCCTGAAGCCAATTTTTTATCCAAGCTGACACTGACCCTCCTATTCCATGAGCCCCAATTTTGTTAACTACCCTTTTATAAGAACATTTATTTATTTTATTTGTTTAGAGATATAGCACTGAAACAGGCCCTTCAGCCCACCGAGTCTGTGCTGACCATCGACCATCCATTTATACTAATCCTACATTAATCCCATATTCCTACCACATCCCCACCTTCCCTCAATTCCCCTACCACCTACCTATACTAGGGGCAATTTATAATGCACTCCCTCGACAGCAAGTATATCTTTCCTTAGGTAAGGAGATCAAAACTGCACACAATACTCCAGGTGTGGTCTCACCAAGGCTCAATATTATTGCAGGAAGACATCTTTACTCCTGTACTCAAATCCCCATGTAATGAAGGCCAACATACCATTTGCCTTCTTAATTATTTGCTATACCTGCATGTTAGCTTTCAGTGATTCATGATCAAGGACACCCAAGTCCCTTTGAAATTCAACACTTCCCAGCCTCTCACCATTTAAGAAATACCCTGTATTTTTGGTTTTCCTACCAAAGTGGATAACCTCACATTTCTGCACATTGTAGTGCATCTGCCAAATTTTTGCCCACTTGCTTAGCCTCTCCAAATCCCATTGATGTGTCTTTGCATCCTCCTCACAACTCACACTTCCACCTAGTTTTGTGTCATCTGCCATCTTGGAAATATTACATTTAATCCCCACATCCGAATCATTGATATAGATTGTGAATAGCTGGGGCCCAAGCACTGATCCTTGTAGTACCCCAACAGTCACAGCCTGCCAAATTGAAAATCACCCATTTATTCCTACTCTCTGTTTTCTGTCTGTTATCCAGTTCTCAATCCTTGCCAGTCTATTCCCTCCAATCCCATGTGCTCTAATTTTGTTTACTAACCTAAGGATGTGTTTACTAAGGATGTGGAAGCTTTGGAAAGGGTGCAGAGGAGATTTACTAGGATGTTGCCTGGTATGGAGGGAAGGTCTTACGAGGAAAGGCTGAGGGACTTGAGGTTGTTTTCGTTGGAGAGAAGGAGGAGGAGAGGTGACTTAATAGAGACATATAAGATAATCAGAGAGTTAGATAGGGTGGATAGTGAGAGTCTTTTTCCTTGGATGGTGATGGCAAACACGAGGGGACATAGCTTTAAGTTGAGGGGTGATAGATATAGGACAGATGTTAGAGGTAGTTTCTTTACTCAGAGAGTAGTAGGGGCGTGGAACGCCCTGCCTGCAACAGTTTTAGTTTTTTAGTTTTAGTTTTAGAGATACAGCACTGAAACAGGCCCTTTGGCCCACCGAGTCTGTGCCGACCATCAACCACCCATTTATACTAATCCTACACTAATCCCATATTCCTACTACATCCCCACCTGTCCCTCTATTTCCCTACCACCTACCTATACTAGGGGCAATTTTATAATGGCCAATTAACCTATCAACCTGCAAGTCTTTGGCATGTGGGAGGAAACCGGAGCACCCGGAGGAAACCCACGCAGACACAGGGAGAACTTGCAAACTCCACACAGGCAGTACCCAGAATCGAACCCGGGTCCCTGGAGCTGTGAGGCTGCGGTGCTAACCACTGCGCCACTGTGCCGCCCTAGACTCGCCAACTTTAAGGGCATTTAAGTGGTCACTGGATAGACATATGGATGAAAATGGAATAGTGTAGGTCAGATGGTTTCACAGATCGGCGCAACATCGAGGGCCGAAGGGCCTGTACTGCGCTGTAATATTCTAATTCTAATTCTAAAAAAAAATAACCTCTTGTGTGGGACCTTATCAAAAATCTTCTGAAAATCTAAATATACCACATCCACTGGTTCCCCCTTATTTATTCTGCTGCTTACTTCCTCAAAACATTCCAACAGGTTTGTTAAACATAATTTCCCTTTCATTAATCCATGTTGACTCTGCCAAATCTTACCATTATTTTCGAAGTGTCTTGTTATCACATCCTTTCTTATAGATTCTAGCATTTTCCCTGAGACTGATGTTAGGCTAACAGGTCTGTAATTCCCTGTTTTCTCTCTCCCTCCTTTCTTAAATAGTGCAGTTACATTTGCCACCTTCCAATCTGCAGGAACCATTCCAGAGTCTATAGAATTTTGAAAGATCACCACCAATGCATCTACTATCTCTACAGCCACATCTTGTAATGCTCTGGGATGTAGATCATCAGGTCCAGGGGAATTTATCTACATTAAGTCTCATTATTTCTGTAGTACTTTATTTTTACTAATAATATCTTGCAGTTCCTCGTTTACACTAGTCCCTTGGTTCTTCATTATTGCTGGCAGATTTTTAGTATTTTCCTCTGTGAAGACAGACACAATGTATTTGTTTAGTTTCTCTGCCATTTCTTTATTCCCCATTATAAATTCTCCTGACTCCACTTGTAATGGACCCATATTTGTTTTTGCTAATTCGTACGAACATACGAATTAAGTACAGAAGTATGCCATTTGGCCCGTCAAGCCTGCTCCGCCATTCAATAGGGTTATGGCTGATGTGTTTGTGTTTCGAATTCCACACTCTCAGCTACCCACAATAACCTTTGATTCCCTTGCCTAACAAGAATTTATCTACCTCCGCCTTAAAAATATTCAATGGCCCCGTCTCCACCACCTTCTGAGGCAGAGAGTTCCAAAGTTGCACAACCCTCAGAGAAAGAAATTCTCATCTCTGTCCTAAAAGGGCGACCCCTCATTTTAAAACAGTGCCCCTAGTTCTGGACTCACCCACAAGAGGAAACATCCTTTCCACATCCATCTTGTCAAGACCGGTCAGGATCTTATATACTTCAATCAAGTCTCCCCTCACTCTTCGAAACTCCAGTGAAAACAAGCCCAGTCTGTACAACCTTTCCTCATAATACAACCCGTTCATTCCAGGTATCAATCTAGTAAGCATGTAAGATTGAAGCACATGGGATTGGGGGTAGTGTATTGCGATGGATAGAAAATTGGTTGGCGGACAGGAAACAAAGAGTAGGGATAAAAGGGTCTTTTTACGAATGGCAGGCAGTGACTAGTGGGATACCGCAGGGATTGGTGTTAGGACCCCAGCTATTCACAATATGCATTAACGATTTAGATGAGGGAACTAAATGTAATATCTCCAAATTTGCAGATGACACAAAACTGGGTGGGAGGGTAAGTTGTGAGGAGGATGCAGAGAGGCTTCAGGGTGATTTGGACAAGTTGAGTGAGTGGGCTCATGCATGACAGATGCAGTATAATGTGGATAAATGTGAGGTTATCCACTTTGGTAGCAAAAACAGGAAGGCAGATTATTATCTGAATGGCTATAAACTGAGAGAGGGGAATATGCAACGAGACCTGTGTGTTCTCATACACCAGTCGCTGAAGGTAAGCATGCAGGTGCAACAGGCGGTAAAAAAGGCAAATGGTGTGTTGGCCTTCATAGCGAGAGGATTCGAGTACAGAAGCAGGGATGGCTTGCTGCAATTATATAGGGCCTTGATGAGGCCACACCTGCAGTTTTGGTCTCACTTATCTGAGGAAGGATGTTCTTGCTATAGAAGGAGTACAGCGAAGGTTTACCAGACTGATTCCTGGGATAGCGGGACTGACGTATGAGGAGAGATTGAGTCGGTTAGGATTATATTCGCTGGAGTTCAGAAGAGTGAGGGAGGATCTCATAGAAACCTATAAAATTCTAACAGGACTTGACAGGGTAGATGCTGGAAGGATGTTCCCGATGGTGGGGGAGTCCAGAACCAGGAGTCATAGTCTAAGGATACGAGGTAAACCTTTCAGGACTGAGATGAGGAGAAATATCTTCACCCAGATAGTGGTGAGCCTGTGGAATTCGCTACCACAGAAAGCAGTTGAGGCCAAAACATTGAATGTTTTAAAAAAGGAGCTAGATATAGCTCTTGGGTCTAAAGGGATCAAAGGATATGGAGCGAAAGCCGGAACAGGCTACTGAGTTGGATGATCAGCCATGATCATAATGAATGGCGGAGCAGGCTCGAAGGGCCAAATGGCCTACTCCTGCTCCTATTTTCTATGTTTCTATGTAAACTTCCTCTGAACTCCCTCCAAAGCATTTACATCCTTTCTTAAATATGGAGACCAAAACTACACACAGTATTCGAAGTGGTCTCACCAATGCCCTGTTTAACTGAAACATAACATCCTTACTTTTATTTTCAATTCCTCTCGTAATAAAGGATAGCATTCCATTAACCTTCTTTATTACTTCCTGTACCTGCATACTAACCTTTTCTGACTCAAGCACTAGAACACCTAGATCCCTCTGCACCTCGGAATTCAGCAGTCGTTCTCTGTTTAAGTAATATTTTGCTTTTTCATTCTTCCTGCCAAAGTGAACAACTTCACATTTTCCCAAATTATACTCCATCTGCCAGATTTTTGCCCACTCACTCAACCTATCTATATCGGTCTGCAACCTCCTTCTGTCCTCTTCACAACATACTTTCCTACCTATCTTTGTGTCATCTGCAAATTTAGCTACCATGCCATTGCTCCCCTCATCGAAGTCATTGATATAAATTGTAAAAAGTTGAGACCCTAGTACAGACCCCTGCGGGACTCCACTAGTCACATCCTGCCACTCAGAAAAGGACCCATTTATGCATACTCTCTGTTTTCTGCCGGCCAACCAATGTTCTCTCCATGCTAATATGTTGCCCCCTACACCATGAGCTCCTCCTTTGTGCAATAACTTTTTATGTGGCACTTTGTCAAATGCCTTCTGGGAATCCAAGTACAGTATGTCAACGGGCTGCCCTTTGTCCACAGCACAGGTTATTTCGTCAAAGAACTAATCTTTTCCTTTTTATATATAGAAGCTTTTACAGTCATTTTTATGTTTCTTGCTACATTACTCTCATATTCTATTTTCCCTTTCTTAATCTTTTTCTTGGTCCTCCTTTGCAAAATTCGAAAATGCTCCCAATCCTCAGGCTTACCATTTTTATTGGCTAACTTTATACACTTCTTCCTTTGCTCTAATGCAATCCTTGATTTCTTTCATTTGTCACAGTTGGAACATTTTTCCAAGCTGGGTTTTTGTGCATTAAAGGAATGTATTTTTGTTGTAAACTATGTATTAGTTTTTAAAATGTTAGCCATTGCCTGTCTACCGTCATACCTTTTAACGTAGTTTCCGAATCCACCATTGCCAATTTGCCCCTCATACCTTCACAGTTTCCTTTGGTTAGATTTAAGACCCTAGTTTTTGATTGAACTACATCACTTTCAAACTATGTAAAATTCTAACAACTGTTTCCTAAAGGCTCCTTTACAACAAGATTATTAATTAGCCCTTTTTCATTACACAATACTAGATTTAAAATAGTGTGTTCCCTAGTTGGTTCCTCAACGTAATGTTCTAGAAAACCATCTCGCACACATTCCAAGAATTCATTCTCCACAACATTAGTACTAATAACGTTGATCCAGTCTATATGTAGACTGAAATTCCCCCATGATTACTGCATTACCCTTGTTACATGCACCTCTAATTTCTTGATTTATACTGCGATTTACTTACCACTGCTGTTTGGTGGCCTATTGTTACGAACAGGTGAGACAGAGGTCTAGGGTTCCCTTTCAGCCTTCACCTGGTCCGACTGCAACAGGGTTTAATTTTAAACACACCGTGTTTTCAGCTCACCCTTGTTGAATCCCTTTTCACCGCTTTCCAATTATAAGGCAAAGAAAACAGCACAAACAGGCTTTCCCAGGTTGTTGAAATTTATTAAACTTAAACTCTGATTCGGTTAACGCCTACGGATACACGACGCGCCCACGCCAGCATGCATACGCGATACGCACATGCAGATAGGGACAGAAATTGGGACGACACAGTGGCGCAGTGGTTAGCACCGCAGCCTCACAGCTCCAGCGACCCGGGTTCAATTCTGGGTACTGCCTGTGTGGAGTTTGCAAGTTCTCCCTGTGTCTGTGTGGGTTTTCTCCGGGTGCTCCGGTTTCCTCCCACAAGCCAAAAGACTTGCAGGTTGGTAGGTAAATTGGCCATTATAAATTGCCACTAGTATAGGTAGGTGGTAGGGAAATATACGGACAGGTGAGGATGTGGTAGGAAGATGGGATTAGTGTAGGATTAGTATAAATGGGTGGTCGATGGTCGGCATAGACTCGGTGGGCCGAAGGGCCTGTTTCAGTGCTGTATCTCTAAAAAAAAAAGAAAGAGCAGAATAAAAATAAAGTGGAAAAGTTTGAAGGAATCTCTGAAGAGGGTTTTTTGTTACTGTGCTTCAAGCTCGCCGTAGAGTCCTTGATTGTAGGTAGATATTGCTTTTCATTGGGGCCCAGTATTCTTCTTAAACCTTGTTCACTGTAGGAGACTTTTCTCTCTTGGAGTTCATGTGTCTTCAGTGAGTTTTGGAGTACCGTGAGAAAGAGATGGGAGCAGACAGACAGGCAGGAGGTCTTCTTCAGTCCAGGAACATTCTGCTTTCTGCCCAAGCGGTTTGTACAAATTCAAAAACTCAGGTTTCCCAGCAGGTTAGTCATGTAACTAGCTGGTTAGACCATGGCCATTTGTGTATTTGGCCATCTTAGCAGCCGACCTGGAATGCGAGCTCCCACACCTTCAATGTCTGGTGATCAAAAGTCCATTGTGGGTTCAATGTCAGGGAATGGCTGCTTTATTCTTCCAAACACTGTCTGTTAATATGCAAATGTCTTTTCCAGCCATGGCTGATCTGTTCAACAAGTACTCTCCTCACTCAATGTTCATGACAAAATTAATGTGCCTCATTCTTGGCAGTTGGGGGCCTAGCATGACACCTATAAACAAGTCCCACCAATGTTTTCTGCCCGTTGCTGTTTCTTAGTTCCACCCAAACTGATTCTACATCTTGATCTTCAGAACTAAGGTCAGCTCTCGTTACAGTACTAATGTCCTCTTTAATTAATAGAGCTACCCACCACCTTTTCCCAGCTTCCTGTCTTTCCTGAATGACACATACCCTTGGATATTCAGGTCTCGGCTTTGGTTTCCTTGTAGCCACATCTCTGTAATGGCTATCAGGTCATACATATACATTTCTATTTGAACTGACAATTCATCTGTTTTATTGCAAATGCTGCAGGCATTCAGATACAGAGCCCTTAATTCTGCTTTTTTACTGTTTTTGTGAACTCTGGCCCTATCTGCTGGCACACTCTTAAGTTTGCAATCACTGTCCCTTCCTGCCATATTCTGATCATCATTACTTTTATTGCTACCTTGATCTACTGCTTTGTCATTTCCCTTTAGTTTATTCAATTTTCCCCAATATGATCCCTTCCCCCCTCTGTTCAGTTTAAAGCCCTCTCTACTTCCCTACTTAAACAACTTGCTAGAACACTGGTCCCAGCATGGTTCAGGTGAAGTCCGTCCCCAGTACTGGTGCCAGTGCCCCACGAACCAGAACCCACTTCTCCCACACCAGTCTTTGATCCACATATTCATCTCTCTAATCTTATTTACCCTATGCCAATTTGCAACTGGCACAGGTAATAATCTGGAGATTATTACCTTTGAGGTTCTGCTTTTTAATTTAGTGCCTAGCTTCTCATACTCCCAATGCAGAACCTCTTTCCTAGTCCTATCTATGTCATTGGTACCTACATGGACCATGACCACTGGATCTTCTTCCTCCTACTGCAAGTTCCTCTCCAGCCCTGAGCAGATGTCCCGAACCCCGGCACCAGGCAAGCAACACAGCCTTCTGAATTCTCACTCTTGGCTGCAGAGGACGGTCTCTATCCCCCTGACTATACTTTCCTCTACTACCACTACTTTCCTTTTAACTGCCCCCCATGGTGCTGTGGTCAGTCTGCTCATCCAGACTACAGTCGTCACTCTTGTCCATAAAAGCTGCAAGAGCCTCAAACTTGTTGCTCAATTGCAAGGGCTGAGGCTCCTCCACTCCCACTTTCTCGATTACCTTACCTGCTTGGCTTGCAGTCACACCCTCCCGTACCTTGCCACCAGCAAATCAGACAACCCTATCCTAAGGGGTCTGACTGCCTTCTGGAACAAAGTGTCCAGGTAACTTTCCCCCTCCCTGATGCATTGCAATGTCTTCAGATCATCTACTCTAAGCTGAAGCTCCTCAAGCCACAGACACTTACTACAGATGTGGTTGCCATGGATTGCCATGGCATCCAGGAGCTCCCATATGCTGCAGCTACAACACATCACCTGTTCTGCCATCTTTATTGTGTTAATTAAATTAAATTTATTTTTCTTAAATTATAGTTCGCCTCTTCACTAAACTCCCGTCTTCACACTCTATGCACTCAAGCAGTACTCAGTACAGACAAGCAGCACTCAGAGACCCCTGAATTTATACTTTCTGAGAAACCATGATGAGTCAGCTCCACTCGAGCTCAGAAACCAGTTTAATCTAGCTACCTAATTAACCAGCTACAGCTGCTCTCGGAGAGCTTATATAGCCCTGTTTAAGGCTGGAAGAAACTTAACTTGTCTTTTCACTTAAACAGTAATTTTTAGTTAATTGCTAAATGTCAACAAAAACTAGACGTTAGAGAGAGATTAACCCTTAAGATCCTCTCACTCACCAAACTCCCGTCTTCACACTCTGTGGTACTTTGTCAAACACTTTCTTAAAATTTAAATAGACAACATCCATTGCATTTCCTTCATCAACCTTTTCTGTTACTTCATCAAAAACTCAATTAGTCAAGCACGATCTGCCTTTAACAAATCCATGTTGGCTATCCTTAATTAGTTCAAACCTCTCCAAGTACCTGTTGATTTTTTTCCTGATTATTGTTACTAAAACCTTACCCACCACTGAGGTTAAACTAATTGTCCTGTAGTTACTAGAACTATCCTTACACACTTTCTTGAATAGGGATGTCACATTTGCCACTCTCCAATCCTCTCCCCTCCCGTATCTAGGGAAGACTGCAAGATTATGGTAAGCCCTTCCGCTATCTTCATCCCCACTTCCTTTAGTAACCTTGAATGCAAGCCATCCGGACCAGGCAACGTTTCCACTCTAAGCATTGCCAGCTTTTCCAGTACCTCCTGCCTCTCAATTTTCATCCCATCCATTACATCTACCATCTCCACTTTTACCGATATTTTGTCAACATCCTATCCTTTAGTAAACACTGATACAAAGTACTCATTAAGTATTCCAGCCTTGCCCTTATAAGCATACATCAACCTCTTTGTTCCTAATAGGCCCTACCCCACCACTTACTATTTACATGTCACTAGAAGATTTTTGGGTTCCCTTTTATGTTGACTGCCCTTCTATTCTCATATTCTCTCTTTGCCAGTCTTATTTTCCTCTTCACTTCCCCTCTCACTTCCTTAAGGAGGTGGAAGTCGTCCTTGGTGATGTAGCAGATATGGGTTCAGAATCTCAGCCAGGGTCAATTAGGACACCAAGATTGCAAATAGCCTGGTTCAGCCTCAGACAGGGTGAAGGGTACACACATTCCAGCCAGATCACTACCATTAGCTCCTTTTCACCTTTTAGATTTTCTTAGAAAATTAAAGCAAAATTTACATGCAGCTGCCCAGAGGCAAATACTTTGAATCATTCGACTCCCTCTGTTTTTTGCAGTGGGCATCTCATTTCTATTACTCAACCAGGAATGGAAGAGGCTGATTGATTTGTACAACTAACACAGCCATTCTTTTTCCTTACTGTTCCTGGGTCTCTGTGTCACTCAGATAAAAAATCAGGTAAATGTATGCCAGCAACTCTCTTGGTCCCTCTTCCAGTGGGTTTCCTTTACTGGGTGTCCCTCAAACTCTCTGAATGATTGCCCACTCTTTCAGATATTATTGGTTCTGTTGTGTATTTTCAGCATTTTTTTGGTTTATTCAGATTTAAGCATTTCCATTTACTGATGAAAAACTGGACATTTTTGTGAATACTCAATTGAACAAAATTCCCTGTTGCAAAGGGTTACCGAGAACAGTCTGGTCAGTTTGTTTACCTGAGCACTCTGTTGTCACACAAGAAGGTCTTGCAGCTCCCATAATGAGGACCCTCTCCACCAGACACTCAGTACGATACTGCCCTCTCACATCAGCACATCTGAACACAAGGGGAAAACACATTACACAGTTTAGCATTTTACACAGGTAGTGGGCACTCAATGAAGAGCAGAAATTATTGCACAGAATAAGTCATAGGGATCATGATATCCTTATATAATTTTTCCTCACAAGGTTAATCTCCCTAGTAGCCTAATCAGTAAAGATGATGTGTAACTGAGACGTACAGAACATAGGAATGTAGGGATAACAGTAGGTCATTTAGACCCTCAAGCCTGTTCTGCCATTCAATGAGATCATGACTGATTTGCAACATAACTCCACATACCTGCCTTTGCCCCATATTCCTTAACATAATTCTATCAAGCTCAGATTTCAAATTAACAACTGATTTAGCATCAATTGCCATTTGGGAAGAGCGTTCCAAACTTCTTGTCAACCAGTTAACCAGTTAAATCAGTAAACCAGATCTTCCAGGTTCAATTGCTAGTTCATGTTAAATTAGCTGAGTTCAGCTGGAGCAGCAGTAAAGGGACTCAGTGGACCTGACTGGGAATGGGCAAAGTAAACCAGGGTTTCCAACTACCCAGCATCTCACTCCTGGAAAGTGTACACAAAGATGCTGAGGCCTTAGCTATGATTCCTGTGAACATCAGTGTCTTAACTCACACATGAAGCATGACAGCTTGGCCCGGATACCGGAGAACAGTTGGTGTCCACAGAACTGTATTCCAGCATGAAGTAACAAAAGAAGAAAATTAACAAAACAAAGAAAAACAAAAGTTACACCCAGCCATAGTCAGCTTTGACTTAATATCAGTTATTCAGTCACCCAATAGTTTTCACCTCCTTTGAATGATCTACTCCAGTTAAGATCCCTGCTGAAACTGATGGTATAGCGTATTTATAATTTAGCTGAAACTCTCAAAGCTGGGGTAGCCGAGAAACACTGAGGTTTACAGTAGAGACGGAAGCCATTCAGCCCATCATACCAGCATCGGTATTGCTTCAGCAATCCAAAGCTGTCGTGCTCTCTCACATTATCCCCCTGCTTCCAATATTTATCTATGCTTCCCTTTAAAAAGACTATAGCGTCAGTGTCGACTACCTTGTGGGGCAAAGCATTAGGCTCAAACAATCCTCCATGTAAAGAAATATCTCCTCACCATTGGTGATAATTTTAAGCTACCAGAGACCCGCAAAACATTTGCAGTCAAATTAACATCTTTATTGCAACAGTACTTCTTTAAATACGCGATTTCTAGTTATTCTTTGACCAATGATTTTAACAGAATCAGAAGTTCTCACTCTGGAAAAAGCTACATACAAACAACACATTTTATCAGGAGTCTGACCTTGTGACTTAATTCTAGTTAGAGAACATGAAAGTCTAATTGGGAACTGTTTTCTCCTGAGTTGAAATGGCAGGTTTACATCTGATGGGCTCAGTATTATTTGAGGAATGAACAATCTATTTCCTTGAAATCTGCCTGTTATAATTTCAGCATCTATCATCGAAGGAAACAGCTTCCTAACCACCAATTTTGCTCCATGACAAAGTCCTTGTTTAGGATTCAATTTTCAAAGCAAAATTAAAATTCCTTGAGTCTAAGATTGTACATTGACATGCCATTGGAGCTAGACTGTGTAGAGACTCTGGAGGGTATAGACATAGGAATATAGGAACAGGAGAAAGCCATTCAGCCCATCAAGCTTGCTCTGCCATTCCATTAGATCATGGCTGATCATCTACCTCAACGCCACTTTCCCACGCTATCCCCATATCCCTTGATGTTATTAGTATCCAGACATCTATCGATTTCTGTCTTCAACATGCTCAATCATTGAGCTTCCACAGCCCTCAGGGGTAGAGAATTCAAAAGATTCACCACCCTCTGAGTGAAGAAATTCCTCCTCATTTCAGTCTTAAATGGCCTTTCCTTTATTATGAGACTCTGTTCCCTGGTTCTAGACTCACCAGTCGGGGAAACATCCTATCTACATCCACCCTGTCACACCCAGCAAGAATTTTGTAAGTTTCAATGAGATCACCTTGAAACTCTAGAGAAGACAGGTCAAGTTTCCTCAATCTCTCCTCATAAGACAATCCCGCCATCCCAGGGATGAGTCTGGTGAACTTCTGTTGCACCCCCTCTATGGCAAGTATATCCTTCCCTTAGATGACGAGACCAAAACTGTATAAAATACTCCAAATGCAGTCTTACCAAGGCTCTATACAATTGCTGCAAGACGACTTCATACCTGTACTCAAAGCCCCTTGCAATGAAGTCCAACATACCATTTGCCTTCCTAATTGCATGCTGCACCTGCATGCTAGCTTTTAGTGACTCATGAACAAGGACACATAGATCCTTTTGGATATCAACACTTTCCAACCTCTCACCATTTAAGAAATACTCTGTCTTTCTGTTTTTTCTACCAACGTGGGTAACTTCACATTTTTCCATCTTATATTCCATCTGTCATGTACTTGCCCATTCACTTAGTCTGTGCAAGTCCCCTTGAAGCCTCCTTGCATCCTCCTCACAACTTACATTCCCACCTAGTTTTGTGTCATCAGCAGATTTGGAAATATTACACTTGGTCCCCACATCCAAATTATTTATAAAGATTGTAAACAGCTGTGGCCCAAACACTGATCCTTGCGGTACCCTACTAGTAATAGCCTGCCTTCCTGAGAATGACCCGATTATTCCTACTCCGTTTTCTGTCTGTTAACCATTCTCAATCCATACCAGTATATTACCCCCAATCCCATGTGCTCTAATTTTGTTTACTAACCTCCTATGTGGGAACTTATCAAAGGCCTTCTGAAAATCCAAATACACCAAATCCATTGGTTCTCCTTTATCTACAAGTAACATCCTCGAAAAACTCCAACAGGTTTGTCAAACATGATTTCCCTTTCATAAATCCATGTTGACTCTGACCAACCATATCATTATTTTGCAAGTGTCTAGTTATCACTTCACTTATAATGGATTCTAACATTTTCCCGACTAGTGATGACAAACTAACAGATCTGCAGTTCCGCGTTTTCTCTCTCCCTCATTTCTTAAGTATAGGGGTTACATTTGCTACTTTCCAGTTTGCAGGAACCTCTCCAGAATCTAGAGAACTTTGAAAGATAACCACCAGCGCATCCACTATCTCTACAGCCACCTCCTTCAACACTCTGGGATGTAGCTCATTTGGTCCAAGGGATTTATTAGCATTCAATCCAGTTAATTTTTCAAATACTACCTCTTTACTAATACTAATTTCTTTCACTTCCTTATTTTCACAAGTCCCTTGGTTTCCTAGTATTCTTGGGAAATTTTCTGCATTGTCTCCATGAATCTTTATAAAGGAAACTACGAAGGTATGAGGTGCGAGTTGGCTATGATGGATTGGGAAACATTATTTAAAGGGATGACGGTGAATAGGCAATGGCAAACATTCAAAGAGCACATGGATGAACTGCAACAATTGTTTATCCCTGTCTGGCACAAAAGTAAAACTGGAAAGGTAGCCAAACTATGACGTACAAGGGAAATTAGAGATAGCATTAGATCCAAGGAAGGTGCATACAAATTCGCCAGAAAAAACAACAGACCTGAGGATTGGGAGCAGTTTAGAATTCAGCAAAGGAGGACAAAGGGATTGATTAAGAAGGGGAAAATAGAGTATGAGAGTAAGCTTGCGGGGAACATAAAAACTGACTGTAAAAGTTTTGATAGGTATGTGAAGAGAAAAAGATTGGTGAAGACAAATGTAGGTCCCTTACAGTCAGAAACAGGGGAATTTATTATGGGGAACAAAGAAATGGCTGACCAACTAAATGCATACTTTGATTCTGTCTTCACAAAAGAGGACACAAATATCATACCAGAAATGTTGGGGAACACAGGGTTTAGTGAGAGAGAGGAACTGAAGGAAATCAGTATTAGTAGAGAAATGGTGTTGGGGAAATTGATGGGATTGAAGGCTGATAAATCCCCAGGGCCTGATGGTATGCATCCCAGAGTACTTAAAGAAGTGGCCCTAGAAATAGTGGATGCATTGGTGGTCATCTTCCAAGATTCTACAGACTCTGGAACAGTTCCTACAGATTGGAGGGTAGCTAATGTAACCCCACTATTTAAAAAGGGAGGTAGAGAGAAAACAGGGAATTATAGACCAGTCAGCCTGACGTCAGTAGTGGGAAGAATTCTAGAGTCCATTATCAAAGGTTTTATAGCAGAGCACTTAGAGAACAGTGGTAGAATTGGGCAGAGTCAGCATGGATTTACGAAAGAGAAATCATTCTTGACAAATCTACTAGAATTCTTCGAGGATGTAATTAGTAGAGTTGATGAGGGAGAGCCAGTGGATGTGGTTTATTTGGACTTTCAGAAGGTTTTCGACAAAGTCCCACATAAGAGATTAGCGTGTAAAATTAAAGCGCATAGGATTGGGGGTAGTGTATTGCGATGGATAGAAAATTGGTTGGCAGACAGGATACAAAGAGTAGGAATAAATGGGTCTTTTTCCGAAGGGCAGGCAGTGACTAGTGGGGTACCGCAGGGATCGGTGCTAGGACCCCAGCTATTCACAATATATATTAATGATTTAGATGAGGGAACTAAATGTAATATCTCCAAATTTGCAGATGACACAAAACTGGGTGAGAGGTTGAGTTGTGAGGAGGGTGCAGAGAGGCTTCAGGGTGATTTGGACAAGTTGAGTGAGTGGGCTAATGCATGGCAGATGCAGTATAATGTGATAAATGTGAGGTTATCCACTTTGGTAGCAAAAACAGGAAGGCAGATTATTATCTGAATGGCTATAAACTGAGAAAGGGGAATATGCAACGAGACCTGGGTGTTCTCGTACACCAGTCGCTGAAGGTAAGCATGTAGGTGCAACAGCCAGTAAAAAGGACAAATGGTATGTTGGCCTTCATAGCAAGAGGATTCGAGTACAGGAGCAGGGATGTCTTGCTGCCTTGGTGAGGCCACACCTGGAATATTGTGTGCAGTTTGGTCTCCTTACCTGAGAAAGGCTGTTCTTGATTTAGAGGGAGTGCAGCAAAGGTTTACCAGACTGATTCCTGGGATGGCGGGACTGACGAATGAGGAGAGATTGAGTTGGTTAGGATTATATTCCCTGGAGTTCAGAAGAGTGAGGGGGGATCTTATAGGAACCTATAAAATTCTAACAGGACTTGACAGGGTAGATGCAGGAAGGATGTCCCCGATGGTGGGGGAGTCCAGAACCAGAGGCCATAGTCTAAGGATACGGGGTAAACCTTTCAGGACTGAGATGAGAAGAAATTTCTTCACCCAGAGTGGTGAGCCTGTGGAATTCGCTACCACAGAAAGCAGTTGAGGCTTTGTATCCTGTCTGCCAACCAATTTTCTATCCGTCGCAATACACTACCCCCAATCCTATGCGCTTTAATTTTACACGCTAATCTCTTATGTGGGACTTTGTCGAAATCTTTAACAATCCTCCTTGCTGTTTTCCAAAACCCCCTACTTCTGCCTCATCAGCAAACTCAATATCATTTTGCCTGTGCCCAAATCCAAATCATCTGCATAATCACAAACAAAACTCCTCCAGCACCAACCTCTGAAATATCCCTTCCTCAATCCAAGCAACACCCATTTACCCTTATCCTTTGTTTCATGTTAGTCAGCTAACTTTCTGCGCTGCAACATTTCATTTATTTTTATACACCTAGAATTTTGCACCTTTTTTTCTTGAAGGATAGCTTATCAAATGCCTTTGGAATAAACATATATAATATATCTTCTGCATTATCTTTCTTTTTTACAAAACACTACTAAATTTTCAAATACAAATTGCCTTTAACAAATACATGTTGGCTGTCCTTAATTATCCCATGCATCTCTAAATGTCCACTAATTTGATTCTGAATTTTGGATTTTAATTTTTCCCAGAAATAACACTAAATTAACTGGGCTCCAGTTATTTGGTCTATTCTTCTCTCCCCTATTGGATGAAGGTATTACGTTGGCTACCCTCCAAATGGAAGTGCAAATTTTCCAACATGTGCCTCAACCATTTCCTGGCTGTCAGACTGCCTGACTAAAGTAGTCATGGATTAGCCCAAATTTCCTCTAACATTGGGAAGACTGAAGTGATTTAGGAGAATGGTTTCCCAACCCAGGAGGAGCAGCAATTAAAATAAAGCAGATAAAATTCCCTCTCTATCTGATATTAAAATGCCTGTCTTTCTGGGATATGAGGCGCCACATATATGTATGCAAATTGGGGTTTTAGTATGTCAAAAGGATTCCAACACCATCTTAACCCAAAGAGACCATTGAGCCTGTAGTGGCTGTTGGAGTAGATACAATTAGGTCACAAAATCAAAAAGATTCTTCCAGGCAAGTTTAAAATTTCCCTTTGTGGTGCCAGGTGGAGCAGGCGTTCTTCGCATTCCCCAATCGCCTCCCACCCACGTGAGCCCCAATTTCCCCAGCTCTCAGTATCCCTCTCTCCCCCGACACAAGACCCCAATCCCACCAACCCCCATTCATTCCATGTCTCACTCTCCCCCCTCTGTGAACTACCATTCCATGACCTCAACTCCCCTATCTCCCTCTCCACTGACTGCTTCCCCATCTGTGATCACTCTCTCCCCACTCCCCAAGCCCCAATCCACAGGCCAACCTCCCAATTCCTGGTCACCACTCTCCCCTCGCTCCCCAAACATCAATCCCTTATCCTCTAATCCCTGTTCTCCCTCTTCAAACCCAACCCCACACTTCTTGCTGCTCTTTACTCTCCCTTCCTACCCCAGCATCCCATTTCTGATCACGCTGACTTGGGGCAACTCTCTGCAGTAGCAGCCCATGTTGCAACGAGAAATTTAAAGGGCGAGCTTCTCCCGAGCTGTTAACAGCAGTGCCTGGGACATTCACTGAGTCACCATGTTGGTGCCAGCTCTCTGCAAGAGCAACCCACCTAGTCCCATTTCCCCTGCCTTTTCTCTGTAGCCCTGCAAAATTTTCTCTTCAGATAATTATCTAATTCCCTTTTGAAAGCCACAACTGAATCTGCCTCCACCACACTCTCAGGCAGTTAATTCCAGATCCTAACCCACTCACTGTGTAAAAAAAACTTTTTCCTCATGCTACCTTTGATTATTTTGCCATTCACCTTAAATCCTTTGGTTTTCGATCCTTCCGCCAATGGAAACAGTTTCTCCCTATTTATTCTATCCAGACCTCTCATGACTTTGAACACCTCTATCAACTCTCCTCTTAACCTTCTCTAAGGAGAACAGATCCAGCTTCTCCAATCTATCCTTGTAACTGGAATCATTCTTGTGAACTTTTCCTGTACCCCCTCTAATGCCTTCACATTCTTCCTGAAGTTTGGTGCTCAGAATTGGAAACAATACTCCAGTTGAGGCCAACCCATTGTTTTCTAAAGGTTCAGCATAACCTCCTTGCTTTTATACTCTATGCCTCTATTTATACAGTCCAGGCTCATGATGCCCTACTAAGCACTTTCTCAGCCTGCTCTGCCACCTTCAACGATTTGTGCACGTATACCCCCAGGCTCTTGCACCGCCTTAAGAATTGGATCCTTTATTTTATATTGCCTCTCCTCATTCTTGCTCCCAAAATGTATCACTTCACAATTCTCTGCATTAAATTTTATAGAAAACATAGAAAATAGGAGCAGGAGTAGGCCATTCGGCCCTTTGGGCCTGCTCTGCCATTCAAAAAAGATCATGGCTGATCATCTAATTCAGCACCCTGTTCCCGCTTTGTCCCAATATCCCTTGATCCCTTTGGCATTAAGAAATATATCTATCTCCTTCTTGAATATATTTAATGACTTGGCCTTCTGTGGTAGAGAATTTCACAGATTCACCACCCTCTGAGTGAAGAAATTTCTCCCCATCTCCGTTCTAAATGGCATACCCCGTATCCTGAGACTGTGACCCCTGGTTCTGGACTCTGCCATGTGTCTGCCCATTCCACCTTTGTCCTCTTGAAGGCCATACTAGGGTGATGACCAGGATGAGAAACAGTAATGGTTTTTGTAGGGACAAGGGCATCAAAGGAAAGGAAAAGAAAAGGAGACTTGCATTTCTACAGTGCCTTCCACGATGACAGGACGTCCAAAAGCACTTTACAGCAAATTAAGTACTTTTGACAATACATGTTCCAATCCAGGAGGGTAGGCAATCCTAGGGAGAACTCTGTTCCGGCTGGTTTTCCACCGGTTCCCATTAACTGCCAGGCAATTTTGGTCAGGAACCTGGCCAGTGGCATGTTAATGAGGCTTGGTTGTTCACATAAGCTGGGCCTCCTGCCGCTGCTCCCAGATAATCCAGCTCCACGCTAGGCCAGTTTTCTGCTCGGAAGTTAAAATCCCCACCAGTGTTTTTGGGGCAGATCAAAAATTCTGCAGCTTTACTGCTGACTCCACCCATTTGACCCAGAGCTGAATTCCAAACCTGCATCCTATCATCACCCAGACGGCTTACTTTCACCTCTACAACATTGGCCACCTCCACAACAACCTTACACTGCCACCTTCTTCATGCCTTCATCAACTTCTGCTTAGAGTTTTCCTTGCTAGCCTCTGTCCTTCACCCTCCATAAAAGCCCAAAGCATCCAAAAGTCACCCTGTCCCATGCTAAGGGCTGGTCATGTTTAGTCTCCTGTGTATCCCTTCCTTTCCTTTAAGGACAGAAACTTCAGCCACTTTGACCCTCCTCTTAACTTCCCTTCTTCCTAAAGCTCTCCAGCTTTCTAGTTTCAGCTTCAGCTTTTAAAATAAATTCTCAAAACCAATCTCTTCTATCAAGCTTTTCGCTCTCTTAACCCTCCCACAAAATCTCAGTGCCTGCACCTTTCCTCCCCTGTGGGATATTTTTCATAACTGTAATACTGAAAACTGTTGCTGTAGGTCTCCTTTTGTGGCTTGTCTCTTTCTCAGTAAGTCTCTCTTCTTGGAAAAGGCCATTACTGTAAGACTAGAGCTGTAAGACCTGGAAGGACAAGGGCAGCAGTCGCATGGGAACCACCACCTGCAAGTTCCCCTCCAAGCCACACACCATCCTGACTTGGGACTATATTGCCATTCCTTCACTGTCGCTGGGTCAAAATCCTGGAACTCCCTTCCCAACAGCACTGTAGGTGTACCTACCCTACATGGACTGCAGCAGTTCAAGAAGGCAGCCCACCACCACCTTCTCAAGGGCAGTTAGGGATGGGCAATAGATGCTGGTCTTCCAACGACGCCCACATCCCAGGAACGATTTTAAAAAAAACTCCACTTTACAAAGGGTCCTCATGCTGTGCCTCTTTTCAATAGTCACCTTGGCTGGATTCAGAAAAGGGCCATCATGGTAAACTCTCCTGTTGTAAAGAGTTTTCATGGTGTTTGCTTCTTTTATAAAAATTAGCCTAGTGATATTACCCCTCTAGATAGGCCTCCTATGACAACCAAAGACTATCATGAGCCAGCAACACCCAACATGTAAAAGCCACTTCCAATCAGTTGAGACCTTGGCCCAGAATTGTTTGAATAAGTGACAGTGAAATATGAGCTGCTGATGATACTCACACTGCTGAAAATGTGTTATCCTTGAAGCTGAATCTCCTCAGTAAGAATTGGTTCTTGCTCTGATAGTTGAAAGAGTGCCCGTCATCAATAAACAACTTCCCTGTGGCTGAGTTCTACAACAGGAATATGGAACAGATCAGTCTGAAAGGTGAAGAACTGATAATCAATGACTAATACACTGTCTGAGGCAGCCACACAGATTATCTCTCCAGGGTTTTCCATTTGTAAACTCACAAACTCAGTTCAGTTGCCTCGATGAGGTGAGCTCAGGAAGCTGGCAAGCTGCATCAGAGTTCCCATTTGGAGCACATCCCTCACTCCCCCCCCCCCCACCCCAGCTCACTGATGAAATGTTAACTTGGCCTGAATCTTAAAATGCTTTGGACCTCCCAAGTGCCGTGTTGGGAGCAGTGCCGTTCAGCACGCAAACCGAAATTTTCCTCCACCAGCTGCTCACTTTGCTGAGTATGGTGAAGAACGACCTTGTTGCTCAGAGCACAAGGATGCAGTCTGCTACTCTCAAAGTGACTCACACAGCGAGTGTCCAATCTCGGATGTTCCAAAAGAGAGCACACCAGAGCGGAATTACTCCTACAGTTACCATTCCTCAGCTATCCAGGAATAGGTCCATTGCACATGAATTTATCAGGCAACACATAAATTGATGCATGACAACTAGATTAACCAATGGGATTGCAGCAGATCATCGGGTGGAATTCCCTTGGCTATTCTGTGAATCAAACGTTATAACTTTGGTGACAGCCCTATTTACTCGGTATGTCCAGGGGTTTCTGCCAATGTTACAGCAACCAGTTAGGAGGAGAACTCCCTGCAGAAATTCCCGGTGCAGAGATCACAAACGTCAAGAGCAATTTTTCACTTGTAAGTGAATTTTCTGTTGTCAAGGAAAGTGTTAGGGAATTCCACTTTATTTTTTACACTTTGTAGCCATTGTCATAATCAAGCAGTCCCACATCTGATCAAAATGGATTGCCTCTGCCTCAGATGAATACCCCTTTCAACACCAGTGTGACATTTCCATTTCACACAACAGCCATCCTTCCATCCTCTGAGTGCACACACTCTCCAGTAGGGCTGTGACTACCCAAATACATTTTGTCACTTAGCTTGTCATGTTCACAGCAACATCCCAAAAGTACAATTTAACCAAGCAGAAACACCCATTACCTCAGAATTCAATGCAATATATAGGGTGTAGGAAACTCTCTCCATAGCCTTTGTGGACCTCAACACCTGCGTCTTCCTGGATATGATGGTGCCACCACGTTGATAAATGGGCACCTGCAACGACACAAGCTATATCAGAAATAATGCAGAACAACCAAACCCTGTTGTTACAGGTTCACTGTGACAGAGAAAGTAGTCATTGTTTGGCTGGATTGTTGTAGGATATTTCACAGATTTGCTGCTGCCCTGGTGAAACTATGAAAGGAGAATCTATACTGAACTATGTTGGATGATGGATGCAGGCACACAGCTTTCTTCTCTACTGAAGCCCAAGGAAATCTTCCTGTCCTCTTCCTCCTCCATGAATCTTCACTGTATGAATGGCAAAATGATCAAGCAAAGCTGCTCCTTCACACCCACCCCTTCCACGAACTTTCCAAATAATTTCTGATTCCGACTTACGCGAGTAATGAAACTATCTTTGATATATTTGCTTATATTTTTATACCGTCTTATATTGCCCTGATCTCACAGGAAAATATTTTAAAATATTATATGTGATACATGTCATGGTGTCAGCACTCTGTGTGCACCTTATGTGATACATGTGCTTGTGAGTACAGAAACAGGAAGATAATGCAGGTGAATGTGTGGTTGAAGAAGTGGTGCAGGAGGGAGGCTTCAAATTCCTGGGGCAATGGCATCATTTCAGGGGCACGAGGGACCTGTACAAGCCAGATAGGTTTCACTGGAAAAAGGCTCGGACCAAAGTCCGTGCTGGGAGGTTAACGAGTGCAATGGAGGAGAATTTAAACTCATTTGACAGGGTGAAGGGCACCAGAACTCAGCAGCAGAAAGGAGAGACAAGGTGCACAGAAGACTAGGAGGAACAAACAGCAACAGAATAAATAATAGAGTAGAAACAGCATATTGTAGATTGAGGAAAGAAGTAGACTAGCATGGCGTTGGAATGCCTGTGTGTTAGTGCGAGGAATGTTACAAATAAGGTTGACAAGCTACAGGTACAAGTTGCCACACAGGGTTATGGTATCGTGGCTATATTGGAGATGGGCTTAAACATGGGAAGGAATGGAAATTGAACATTCCTGGCCACAATGTATTCAAGAGGGATAGGGAAGGAAAAAAGACAGGAAGTGGGTTGGCAGTATTGATCAAGGATATTATTACAGTTCTACAGGGGGATGATATATTCGAGGTTTCAAAGACTGAATTTATTTGGTTAGAGTTGAAGAACAGAAAAGGAGCTGGTGCAGTGCTGGATGTTTATTATAGACCCTCAACTACTAAGAAGGATATAGAGGAGCAACTCTGTGGGCACATTTCAGAGAAATGTAAAAATTAATAGGGCAGTAAGAGGGTCTTCAATTATCCTAATATAGACTGGGGGGAAGAAAACAGTAAAGGGCAAGGAGGGTGAAGATTTCCTAAAATGTGTACAGGAGAATTTTCTTAATCAGTATGTTTCTACCCCAATGAGCAATGAAGCAGTGCTGGGAATGAAGTAGGGCAATTGGAGTGTGTGGCAGTGGGAGAATGTCTGGGTAATGATGATCATAATATAATTCAGGTTAAAGTAGCTACAGAAAGGGATGAGAAAAAAAAAGTGAAAGGAAAATTTTAGAAACTTGAGAAAGGATCTGGCATAGGTGGATTAGAAACAAAGACTGGCTAATCAGTCTAATGTTAACAGTGGGAAAACAACCAGAGACCATTGTGAAGAACAGAATTAATTCTCCCTTGAAGTAACCTGGGTTAATAAGGAACAGATACAGATTTTCTAAAGGCAAATCATGTCTGACTAGCCTGAATGGAGTTCTTTAATAAATTAACAAAGAGGTTGATGAAGCTAGTGCAGCCTCGGCCTCCTCCTGAAGTCCCCAGCGTCACAGATGCCAGTCTCCAGCCAATCTGTTTCACTCCACGTGATATCAAGAAATGGCTGAAGGCACTGGATACTGCAAAGGCTATGGGCCATGACAACATTCTGGCAATAGTACTGAAGACGCGTGCTCCAGAACTAGCTGCGCACCTAGCCAAGCTATTCCAGTACAGCTACAACACTGGCATCTACCCAGCAATGTGGAAAATTACCCAGATATGCCCTTGCACAAAAAGCAGGACAACTCCAACCCAGCCAATTACCGCCCTATCAGTCTACTCCCGATCATCAGCAAAGTGATGGAAGGGGTCGTCGACAGTACTATCAAGTGGCACTTGCTTAGCAATAACCTGCTCACTGATGCTCAGTTTGAGTTCTGCCAGGGCCACTCAGCTCCTGACCTCATTACAGCCTTGGTCCAAACGTGGACAAAAGAGCTGAACTCAAGAGGTGAGGTGAGAGCGACTGCCCTTGAGATCAAGCAGCATTTGAGAAATAGCAAAACTGGAGTCAATGGGACTCAGCGGGAAAACTCTCTGCTAATTGGAGTCATACCTAGCACAAAGGAAGATGGTTGTGGTTGTTCGATGTCAATCATCTCAGTCCCAGGACATCACTGCAGGAGTTTGTCAGGGTAGTGACCTAGGCCCAACCATCTTCAGTTGCTTCATCAATGACCTTCCCTCGATCATAAGGTCAGAAGTGGGTATGTTCGCTGATGACTGCACAATGTTCAGCACCAGTCGCGACTCCTCAGATACTCGAGCAGCCATGTTCAGATGCAGGAAGACCTGGACAACATCCAGGTTTGGGTGATAAGTGGCAAGTAACAACTGTGCCACACTAGTGCCAGGTAATGACCATCTCAAACAAGAGAGAATCTAACAGTCTCCTCTTTAAGTTCAATGACGTTACCATCGCTGAATCCCCCACTATCAACATTCTAGGGGTTACCATTGACCAGAAACTGAACTGGACCAGTCACATAAATGCTGTGGATACAAGAGCAGGTCAGAGGCTGGGAATTCTGCAGCGAATAATTCACCTCCTGTCTCCCCAGTGCATGTCCACCATCTACAAGGCACAAGTCAGGAGTGTGATGGAATAATCTCCACTTGCCTGGATGGGTGCAGCTCCAACAACACTCATGAAGCTCGACACCATCCAGGTCAAAGCAGCACTCATCCACCACCTTAAAGAGTCACTCTCTTCACAGTGGCAGCAGTGTGTACCATCTACAAGATGCACTGCAGCAACTTGCCAAGGCTCCTTCAACAGCATCTTCCAAACCCACAACCTCTACCACCTAGAAGGACAAGGGCAGCAGATGCATGGGAACAGCACCACCTGCAAGTTCCCCTCCAAGCCACACACCATCTTGACATCACCGTTCCTTCACTGATGTGGGTCAAAATCCCGGAACTCCCTTCCTAACAGCACTGTTGATGTACCCACACCTCAAGGACTGCAGCGGTTCAAGAAGGCCAGTGGCGCAGTGGTTAGCACCGCAGCCTCACAGCTTCCTCGATTTTAGTTGCTCCGCCACTGGTAGCCAATCCTTCAGTTGCCTAGGCCCGAAGCTCTGGAATACCCTCCCTACATCTCTTTGCCTCCCCATCCTTCTTTTCTCCTCTAAGTCACTCCTTAAAACCTACCTCTTTGACCAAGCTTTTGGTCATCTGACCTAATATCTCCTTATGTGGCTTGGTGTCACATTTAGTTTTATAATGCTCCTGTGAAGTGCCTTGGAACATTTTCTTCCATTTAAGGTGCTATATTAAGATAAGTAGTAGTTGTTGTTCAAGACAGGGAGGATCCAGCTGCATAAAAATTCATCAACGTGGTCACCTTCACAGCCACTGGCAATACGGTTCTTGCTCTGTTTTGACGTTGCAGTTGTGGCTGCAGTAGGTGTCAGATTTCATTAAGGATGCCCATATTGAAGCACAGACATTGTTCCTTGTTGAGGTTCACATAGGGGAATTGTTCCCTGAACACCCTCGGCGGAAATGGCCTCCTGCTGAAAGCCCTTCTTTCCCTCTTTCTCCATCTTTTAGCAGATTGTCCTGCTCTGTTTAGACTCTGCTCATTCTCCTGATGATGCTGTATTCCAAGGGGAATGCCTACTGTTGCAACCATATCTGGGAGCAACTCGTTTGTGCAGAAGCCTTCAATGTCAGGAAAAAGTCCTTCAGCACCTGTCACACCACTTGCTGTAGACTTTTGCAGCTTGAAACAACTATAGAAAGCAACAAACACTTGTAGAATCATAGCAACAGCCAAAAGAAATCAATCAGCAACTAAGCTATAAGCAGTTTATCATCACTTTTAAATAGTGCTGTTGCGGGGGGGGGAGGTGGGGGGAGTCCTTTCTGCTGCTTAATATGTGTTCAGTTGTGCGAAATTAAGAGAAAGCGTTGGCCGGAGTGTTGAGCTCCAAAATGGCAGCACGGCATCAAATCAATGTTGCACGCTGACAGGAGTCATGATCAGCCACCTCTGTATACTTCAGGCAATCTTACAGGAACATCGGAGCGGGAGTAAGCCATTCAGCCCATCAAGCCTGCCCCGCCATTCAATATGGTGATGACTGATCATCCACTTCAATGCCTTTTTCCCACACTATCTTCATATCCCCTTATGTCATTTGTATTTGGAAATCTGTCCATCTCTGTTTCAAACATACTCAATGACTGAGCTTCCACAGCCCTCTGGGATAGAGAATTCCAAAGGTTCACAATCCAATGCGTAAATAAATTTCTCCTCATCTCGGTCCTAAGTGGCTTCCCCCTTATTTTGAAATTGTGTCCCCTGGTTCTAGACTCCCCAACCAGGGGAAACATCTTAGCTGCAGCTACCCTGTCTATCCCTTTAAGTATTTTGTAGGTTTCAATGAGATCACCTCTCATTCTTCAAAACTCTAGAGAATACAGGCCCAGTTTCCCCAAGCTCTCTTCATAGGACAATCCTGCCATCCCGGGAACAAGTCTGGTGAACCTTCGGTGCACTCCCTCTATGACAATAATATCCTGCCTAAGGTAAGGGGACCAAACTGCACACAGTACTCCAGGTGCGGTCTAACCAAGGTTCTATACAATTGAAGCAAGACTTCACTACTCCTGTACTCTAATCCTCTTGCGATAAAGGCTGACATACCATTAGCCTTTTTAATTACATGCTGCGCCTACATGTTAGCTTTCAGTGACTTATTGAAAAGGACACCCAGGTTCCATTGTACAATTACACTTTCTAATCTCTTACTATTTAAGAAATACCCTGCACATCTATTCCTCCTACCAAAGTGGATAACTTCACATTTTTCCATATTATATTCCATCTGCCATGTTCTTGCCCACTCACTAAGTTTGTCCAAATCCCCTTGAAGCCGCTTTGCATCTTCCTCACAACACACATTCCCACCTAGTTTTGTGTCATCCACGAACTTGGAAATATTACATTTGGTCCCCACATCCAAATCATTGATATATATTGTGAACAACTGGAGTCCAATCACTGATCCCTGCGGTACCCCACTAGTCACAGCCTGCCAACGTGAGCATGACCCGTTTATTCCTACTCTGCATTCTGCCTGTAAACCAATCCTTAATCCATGCCAGTATATTACTTCCTACTCCATGTGCTTTAATTTTGCTAAACAACCTCCTGCGGGGGACTTTATCAAAATCCTTCTGAAAATCCAAGTATACCACGTCCACCAACTCCCCTTTATCAATTCTGTTAGTAACATCCTCAAAAAACTCCAACAGGTTCATCAAACATGATTTCCCATTCATAAATCCATTTTGACTATGTCCAATCAGATCATTATTATCCAAGTGTCCATTTATCACATCCTTTAGAATAGATTCCAGCATTTTCCCAATGACTGATGTAAGGCTAACAAGTCTGTAATGCCCTGTTTTCTCACGCCCTCCCTTCTTAAATAGTGGGGTGACATTTGCGACCTTCCAATCTGCAGGAACCACTCCAGAAGATATAGAATTTTGGAAGATGATCACCAATGCATTCACTATCTCCATTGCTACCTCTTTCAACCCTCTGGGATGTAGAATATCAGGTCCTGGGGACTTATCAACCCGCAGCCCCATTAATTTCTCCAATACAACCTTCTTACTAATACTAATTTCCTTCAATTCCTCATTCTTCCTAATCCCTTGGATCTCTAATTCTGGGAGATTTCTTGTATTTTCCTCAGTGAAGACAGACACAAAGTAATCATTTAGCTTCTCTGCCATTTCTCTATTCCTCATTATAAATTATCCTGACTCTGCCTAAGGCCTGGCTCGGGTATAAAATTAAAACCCAACCCGGGCCCGAACCGACCACAGCCAACCTGAACCCGACCCGGGCCCCGAGTCTTTCAATTTTTTTTCATGCCCGAACCGAGCCGAAAATATCAGACATGTTATTCGTACAGAAAAAAAAACGCGTCCAAATGCAGATTAAAAAGTAAACAAAACAAAACTAAACTCGACCACTGCCAACCCGAACCCAACCTGACCCAAGCCCGAATGCTGGACACAGAATATAGATTTGACCCGACCTGAACCCAACACGTAGCCAGGTTTGGTCGGGTTCGGGTCAGGTAGCCAGGCTTTAACTCTGCCTGTAATGGACCCACATTTGCCTTAGCCAAACGTTTCCTTTTTACGTACCTATAGAAGCTTTTACAGTCTGTTCTTATATTTTTTGCCAGCTTACATTCATATTCTATTCTCCCTTTATCAGTTTCTTCGTGCTCCTTCGCTGTATTCTAAAATCCTCCTAATCCTCCGGTTTACTACTACTTCTAGCAATTTTATCGGCCTTTTCTTTTAATCTTATACAATTCTTCATTTCCTTTGTTACTCATGGTTGACAGCCTTTACTTTTGGGATTTTCTGCCTTGAAGGAATGTACAGTTGCTGTAAACTATGTAATATTTCTTTAAAGACTATCCATTGCCTATGTACTGTCATACCTTTGAAAGTATTTTCCCAATCCACCTCAGCCAATTTGCCCCTCATACCTTCATAAATTCCTTTGTTCAAATTTAACACCCTGGCTTCAGATTGAACTACCTCACTTTCAAATATAATGTAAAATTCTATCATATTATGGTCACTCATCCCTAAAGGTTCTTTTACAACAAGATTATTAATTAGCCCTTTCTTATTACATAATACTGGACCTAAAATAGCCTGTTCTCCAGTAGGTTCCTCAACATACTGCTCTAAAAAACCATCCCTAACACACTCCAGAAATTCGTCCTCCACAGCATTAGTGCTCATTATGTTGACCCCGTCTATATGCAGATTGAAGTCACCTATGATTACTGTATTACCCATGCTACATGCTTCTCTAATCTCCTGATTAATACCATTCCCCACACTACCACTACTCTTTGGTGTCCTATAAATAACTCTTACCAATGTTTGCTGCCACTTGCTGTGTCTTAGCTCCACCCAAACAGATTCCACATTTTGTTCTTCCTATCGGAGATCCTCCCTTACTAATGTCCTGATCCTATCCCTTATTATCAGCGCAACGCCACCTCTGTTTCCTTTTCTTGTCCTTCCTAAATATCGAATATCCTATAGCCATGCATTCAGGTAGAGTGCCCTTAACCTTGCTTGACATTATTCTGCATTCTAAGCCTAGTTGATGCTCGCCTTGGTTTCGCCTGCCTTCTAATGCCACATGCTACTTTTCTACCTCCTGCTACCAGCTTTACTTCCTTCCAATTTGAGCTACTCTTCAGGTTCCCATCCCCCTGACAAGCTAGTTTAAACCCTCCCCAACAGCACTTGCAAATCTCCATGCGAAGTAGTTAGTTCCGGTCCTGTTAAGGTGTAGCCCGTCCATCTTGTACGGGTCCAACGTGGACCACAACCTCTGGCTGTTCACCCTCCCCCAGAAGAATGTCCTGCAACCACTCCATGACATCCTTGACCCTGGCACCAGGGAGACAACACACCATCCTGGAGTCACGTTTACCGCCGCAGAAATGCCTGTCTGATCCCCTGACTATCGAATCCCCTATTACTATTGCTCTTCCACTCTTCTTCCGCCCCTCCTGTGCAGCTGAGCCACCCATGGTGCCACGGACTTTGCTCTGCCTGCACACCCCAAGGAATCATCGCTCTCACCAGTATCCAAAATGGAAAACTGAAAATCTGCAGGCGTCCAGCAAAATTCACGACAGAAATGTGCGCACATGCATCAGACATTTTGAACCCAAAAAAGGCACCTGTAGCGCCCAAACAATGGTTGCTACCAAATCCAAAATCACCCCATGGACTTTCAAGAGGCATTTGATAAAATACCACTTATTTGAAAAATAGAAGCACATGGTCTCGAAGGAACAGCGATAACTTGAGTATTTAATTGGCTGAGGGATAGGAGGCAGAGAGTAGTGGTGAACCGATGTTTTTTCTGACTGGAGAGAAGTATGCAATGGCGACACTCAGGGATTGGTATTAGGATTACTACTTTGTATGTTATATATAAATGACTTGTGTATAAGGAGTACAATTTTGAACTTTGCTGATGATATAAAATTTACCAACGTAGTAAATAGTAAGCATGATAGCAACAGACATGAGGAGAACATAGACTGGTGAAATGCACAGACACATAGTAGAGTCAGTTTCATTCAGACAAGTGTGAAGTAATGCTCTCTGGGAGGAACAACATAAAGAGGCAGTATTATCTAAATGGCATTATTTTGAGGAAGTTGCAAAAACAGAGGGACCTGGAAGTACATATTGTGAGGAAAGCCACACCTGCCAAGAATGAGGCATATTAATTTTGTCATATGGAACATTAATTTTAAACTCTTACTGGACTGAAAACATGGCTGCACCTGCATTCTAACAGGACAGTGGCTGCAAATATCTGCATTCTAAGAGACAGTTGCCTGGAGAAGACAATGGAATTGCTCCCTGATTCAATTAACCAAATGGATTTTGAACACAAGACACTGAATGTGTAAACGTCAGCAGTCCAGCCCCCTACTGAGGATGTCTACTAAGATTGAAAGAATCTACAAAACCTCGCCGGGCAGGTTGTCCTGAAAAAAAAAGCTAGTCACATGACTGACCTTCTAGCCCAGGTTTGGTTTGAATTGTGTTCACAGAGCAGTTTGAGGTCAGACTGCAACATAAAGAGAGAGCATCTCTCCCTGTTTCTCTCTCTCACGCAAAGACAGGGACCCATTGAAGAAACTAAAAACCATCAAAACAAGTTTGAAAGCCTGCACTGGGCCCCAACTAGAAGGCAAGATTTAACTGCAATCAAAGACTTTACATTGAACTCAAAAGACAGTAAATGAACTCCAGCTATTGCTTAAAACCTTTCCCCTTGATTCTTTCTTCTTTTCTGTCTCTATCTGCGTGTGTGTTTATCGCGTGTGCATGCTAGCATGGTTGCATCGCATGTGTTAGTAGTTTTAACTGAATTAGAGTTTTAAGGTTAATAAACTTACACCTTTCCTGTTTAAATCTAAGAAAATCTGTCTGGTTAATTTCTTTGCCATTACAATTAGAGAGCAGTGAATAAGGATTCAATGAGGGGAAGCTAAAAACAGTGTTTTAAAAATTAAACCCTAATATGGCCAAACCAGGAAAAGACTGAGAGGGAACCCCTAGACCCCCTTCTCACTTGGTCGTAACAATATGCATAAATGTTGGAAGGTGGCAGGACAAGTTGTGAAGGCAGTTACAAAAATTCTGGCTTTATATATAATGGCATTGAATACAAAAACAAGAATGTTATTGTGAAACTTTCCAAATTACTGGTTAGGCTTCTGCTGGAGTATTGTGTACAATTCTGGGCACTACACTTTAAGAAGGATGTCAAGGCCTTGGAAAGGGTTAAAGGGTTTTGAGGAGGTTTATTGGGATGATACCAGGGATTTGGGACTTCTGAAGAAATTGGATAAGCTGGGATTGTTATCGTTAGAGCGAGAAGGTTAAGAGGAGATGTAATAAAGGTATTCAAAGTTATGATGGATTTTGATAGAGCTAGCAGGAAAAAAAACTGTTTCTTCTGGCAGGTGGGTTGATAACCAGAGGCCACAGACTGAAAACAATCGGTAAAATAATTAGAGGAGAAATGAGGAGAAATTTTGTCACACAGAGGGTTGTTAAGATCTGGTGCACATTACCTGAAAGAGTGGTGAACACAAATTCCATAGGAACGGCTGTGGTGAATTCAGATTCCATAGGAACTTTCCCAAGGCAACCGGATATATACTTGAAGAGGAATAAAATTACACAGATGTGGGTTTAATTGGACAGCTCTTTCAAAGAGGTGGCACAGGTATGACCGATGGAATGGCCTCCAATGTGCTGTAAGATTCTATGATGTGCTGTGTCATCTCTCAGTGAGCATTGTATTTGAAATGCTGCCAAATTGTAAATATTAGCATGGACAGCAGTGTATAACGTTTGTCCTGAGGAATGGACAATTTTCCTCATTACAGGCACCCATTATCAGCATCATTCCTACCAGGTCAGGCACAGTCAAGTTCAGAGTAAACCACCTCAGGTCTTTCCTAACAAAGGCCCTTAATCCCTCCCCTACTTTTTCAATTCTCATTGCGGCCTCTCTGACAGATATGGTTGGTATGGTGGTAAATTAAGGCTATTCATGCAGTGGTTCCACACTTATTAGAGGCTGGATTGATGCCGCATGGCTGCCCAAACTCATTTTGAAAATGACATTTGCAGCCAGCCAGCCAGCCAGCAGAGGAGATGCTCCTCCCATCATTTTGTGCTAGATGTGAACTCAGGCCACAGAGGTGAAAAGACAGTGTCCAACCCAGTACCCCTCCTCCATATATTAATAGCTTTTGCTCTGATAATGGCAGTTAAATTCTATGTTAGGATTATCTTCTCTCTCATCTTAAAAAGGCTCCACTAGATTACAAGCTTAAACTAATTGGATACTTACGCTATCAAGGGTTACAAATACACGCAGAGCCTGCTCACCATCATAACGCTGTAATGTTCTGAGATGGTACCACAGCTTCAGGAAAAACAAAAGGAAACAGAAGCAGTCACTAAAATAATTTTGCCATAATTAACAAGAGCAAATTTAACACAACAAAATGTGCCAAGGTGCAGTAGAAGGAGGAGGGAAATCATAAAAGAAGACCTGGGAGAAGAGCTAGGAACGATGACTGAAGATGAGCTGGAGATCTAGCAAAGGAGTTTGATGGTGATTTTGAAGTGCTAGGTGAGGTTCAAGAGTTAGGCTTTGAAGAGGTGGGCAAAGATAGGGTTGAAAAGGAAAGGAAAGTGGCTGAAGATGAGGTTGAAAAGGTAGGGAAAGTGACTGAAGATGATTTTGAAGAGATAGGTTTTGAGGAGGTGACTGAAAATTAAGTTGAAGACGTAGGTTTTGAAGAGATGAGTGAACTGAGGTGGAAGCACTCGGGTTGTGAATGAGGTATGGAAGGTAAATGGAGATGTAGATCTTGAGGATCTGAGTGAATATGAGGTTGAAGAGGTAGAATTATAGAATCATACAATGGTTACAGCACAGAGGGAGGCCTTCTGTCGTGTCCGTGCTGGCTGTCTAAAAGCAACTCATTTAGTCCCACTCCCCTGTCATTTCCCCATAGCCCTACAAATTTTTCCTTCAGATAATTATCCCATATCCTTCTGAAAGCCACAATTGAACCTGCCTCCACCACACTCTCAGACAGTGCACTCCAGACCTTAACCACTCGCTGCAGAAAATAGTTTTTCCTTATCTTGTCGTTGCTTCTTTTGCCAATAGCCTTAAATCGATGTTCTCTGTTTCTGGATCCTTCCGCCAATGGGAACAATTTCTCCCTATTTACTCTGTCCAGACCACTCATGATTTTGAACACCTCTATCAAATCTCCTCTTAATCTTCTCTTCTCCAAAGGAAACAGTTCAGCTTCTCCAACCTATCCATGTAACTGAAGTTCCTCATCCCTGGAACCACCTTCGTGAATCTTTTCTGCACCCTCTCTAATGCCTTAACATCCTTCCAGAAGTATGGTGCCCAGACCTGGACACAATACTCCAGTTGAGGCTAAATCAGTGTTCTACACATGTTTATCATAACTTCCTTGTTTTTGTACACTATTCCCTTATTTACAAATCATTTCTGCTTTATTAACAGCTTTCTCAACCTGCCCTGCCATCTTCAAAATTTGTGCACATACATTCCCCAAGTTACTCTGCTCCTCCACCCCTTTAGAATGATACCCCTTTTCTTTGTATTGCCTCTTCTCGTTTTTCCTACCAAAATGAATCACTTCACACTTCTCTGCATTACATGTCATCTGCCACTTATCTGCATTGTGTCATCCACAAATTTTGAAATTTTGCACTGTACACCCAAATTTGGGTCATTAATATATGTCGAGAAAAGCAGGGGTCCTAATACCACCCCCTGAGGAACCCCACTATAAACCTTCCTCCAGTCCGAAAAACAACCATGCACAACTATTCTGTTTCCTGTCAGTCAGCCAATTTTGTATCCATGCTGCTATTATCCCTTTTATTCCATGGGCTCTAACTTTGCTGACAAGCCTGTTATATGGCACTTTATCAAATGCCTTTTGGAAGTCCATGTACACCACATCAACTGCAATACCCTCGTCAACCCTCTCTGTTACTTCATCAAAAAATGCAAACAAGTTAGTAAACATGATTTGCCCTGAACAAATTCTTGCTGGCTTTCCTTAATTAATCCACATTTATCTAAGTGACTGTTAATTTTGCCCCAAATTATCATTTCTAAAAACTTTCCCATGACCGAAGATAAACTGACTGGTCTGTAGCTGCTGGGCTTATCCTTACAAACGTTTTTGAACATTTGCAATTTCCAGTCCTCTGGCACCACCCCTGTATCTAAGGAGCCTTGGAACATTATGACCACTGCCTTTGCAATTTCTTCCCTTACTTTCCTCATTCACTTATATGCACGGTGGACTTAATTTAGATCTTATTACATTCCCTCTTACTCTAACCTCACTAATACCTTACTATTTCCTACTCTAGTACCATCTATTTCTCTCAATTCTCTGTGCACCTTGGTTTTCCTCTCTGGTTCCCACAACTCTGCCAAGTTAGTTTAAACCATCCCCAATAGCAGTCGCAAATCAGCCTGCAATGACATTGGTCCTAATAGGGGAGGTAATTGAAGATGAGGTTTAAGAGGTAGGGAAGCTGAGTGAAGATGGGATTTAAGAAGTAGGTTTCTAGGAGGTGAGTAAAGATGAGTCTGAAGAGGTACGGAAGGTGAGTGAAGATGAGGTGAATGAGATAGGAGATGAGGTTAAAGACATAGGTTTTGAGAAGGTGAGATAAGATGGCACAGAATGCTGACCTCAGAATCCTGGCTAAGTTTTTGGAGTGTGGTGCTCTGAAAGTTGGAAAGGAGAGTACTGAAGAAATTAATAAAATGAAAGAAAAACAGCAATGCTTGGAAATGGAGGTAGCAGTCAAGAGTGGGAGGGTGAACCCGGACTGGGTGGTGGGAGAGAATCGGGGCAGGAGGCAAGTGATGGCCAACAGCGACCCATGGGTTTTAAAATGGACCACGAAGATCACTCCTGCACCTTCAGAATCTACAGAAATTGTATTTTTGTTTAGACATTTACCATTTTCGTGGTGACCTTTAAGAACTGTCAGTTAGCCTGCATGTAGCTTTGCTTTTCCTGGAATCCTATATTTTTACTGATACCAATATAACAGGCAGCGCATTTCCAGCTGCTGTTGAGCACGGACTTCCTGCCCACCATATCAGAATCTTAGGCACCCATTTAGCCATCACATTTATAGGCCTTTTTTCCTAACTTCTCAAAAAAAAATCTTCCTTGGTATCCACCTGCCCTCATAAAGGGCTGTGAATTATTCTTTTACAAGCGCAGCAAGATGTCAGCAGTGGGGGAGACAAAAAGAATGAAAATAGAAAAGATAATATTGAACCTTACAAAAAAATACTCTCCAGTCACAAATAAAATTGAAGTTTAGTCATTTCCACTTTACTCAGAGTAGTTAAAATGGGAAGTTCACTACCTCATAGAGTGGTTAAGGTGAATATCATAGATACATTTAAGGGGAAGCTAGATAAGTACAAGAGGGCAAAAAGAATAGAAAGGTATGCTGATGAGATTAAATGAAGCAGGGTAGAATAAAGCTTGTGTGCACCATAAACACCAGCATATTTAGTTGTGCCGGATTTCCTGTTTCTTTGCTGTAAATTCTATTTAATTCATTGGCACAATTATACAGCAGACTTAAAAACTATGGCTACCTTTAGACACACACAGATTATCACCAACTCACCTCCCCCTTTCCAGGAAGTAACACGTTCACGTCTGTGACCCCAGCTTCGGTCACTGGATGTACCAGCAAGGCTTCTCCTACAGAATGCAAGAACAATAAATCAATCCACATTTAGTTGGTGAATTTACCACAGATTGTCCAGTTGCGTGCTCTGCTTTCATTCTTTTGAGAGACTTCCTTATCCCCAAGGGAGGAAGGGGACTCTGTCATCCCTATCAGAGGGAGACACCCTCATCCTCATCAGAATGAGGAGACCTTTCTCTGGACTTAAATTGGCGAATGTTTCAGGGAGAAAAGTCAACATTCACTGGCACAATCTCATTTCCATCAGCAAGAAAAACCCTCATTACTTCTTTCTTCAGTGGCTTTGACCTAAATTTAAAGGTGGAGGGGAAAGCGGCTGTCTTTCTTGATTAATTTTTCTGTTGAAAATGTCTGATGACAGCACTGAGAATATGATACTAACCTACTTTTGTTACCCAATGTTAGGATCAAGCACTCCTAGATCAGCTAAACCACTGGTGAGGTGCAGAGTGAAGATTCCCCAACAAGGTGTCCTAACTCTAGCTTCTGAACCTGTGACATTTTCATTTCCATATTCAACTATCTTATGCTCTCACTGAGTGAGATGCCTATTCAGCACCAACTTCTCTCTGCAATTTTTTATGGTTCTGCCTGCTAGGAAATAGGTAAATATTATCCAACTCAGATCATGTTGTACACTTACAATCAGCTGAGGAAGGAGACTCTTGTCCAATCTGGTTAGACTGGATTTGGATCCAAGTCCCAGAGATAAAACAATAATGTGCTAACACCATATTCTAACTATCACCAAGACAGCAACGTTATACAGAAAATGCTGGAAATACTCAGCAGGTCAGGCAGCATCTGTGGAGAGAGAAACAGAGTTAATGTTTCAGGTCAATGACCTTTCATTAGAAGTGGAGATGGAACAGGTTTTAAACAAGTAGGGAGACAGAGAAAGGTAAGTGGGGGCAGGCAGAAGGACAAAAAAAGTCTGTGATAGCATGGAAGGCAGGAGAGATTGAATGACAAAGGAGATAATGGTGCAAGACAAACAGAGATGGTAATGGGACAAGTAAAGAATCAAAAGATGGATCTAGAGGAGGTATAAATGGGAGTAGCAGAATATCACCACAGCTGACATTTGAAAAAACAGGGGCAGAGATTATAATTTGAAATTGTTGAACTCAATATAAATTTAAGTTGTTGATGTGATCGTGCCTCCAGTCTCTGGAATGGTGTGCAAACCCAATGCATTGCCCACTCTAATTTAGGAGATCTACACACATGGATGTGAACTGGTAAAAAAACAGTGTATTAACCTATTCCATCATACAACCCATAAAGGAGTCCATTGTTAATATTGTACACCTCTGCCAGCTTCGCTACTCCACGTGTTCTTCAGAAATGCCAGGAAAGTGTGCAAAGTTATCAATGAAAGCGTAACCAGCTGATCAGCTGATACTCAGGGATATAATAATTATGTCCAGAATCTGGCAGAATGAGCTCTCATATCTCTGATAATTAAATATTGTGCTACATCTAAGAAAAAAAATGTTTAGGCAGTTTGGTGATCTCTCTTTAATCAAAACTCAAATTTGTTTTAATTTTTTTATGCATATTGTCTGGAATGTTTTTAAGCAAGAATACTTTGCTCACCAGAATGTGTGTAAATCACTAGTGCAAGGGCAAGAACAGTCCACTGATTAAATGTGCAATACCTAAGGAGAAACGTAGGCACATTTATAGATGTCAGTCAAGTGCTTCAATATAATGATTATATCACTTTTATGCCTTAAAGCTGCTGGTTAGACATAACCTGAAAGCACCCACCATGAGGCAACATGAACAAGGTCAATGGCTTTTGGGCCACACATGGCTGTGCCAAGGTGCCACCTGACTGTGTTGTTGATGTCTTCAACCTTTATGTACACAATTACATTGCTGGAACTTGTTCCCATCCATTTTCTATTGGGTATCTTCCATTCTTTCAGCTTCCCCTTCTTCAGATCTCTCAGAAACTCATGCTATGGCCTGGTCTAGAGAAGACAAGTGACATGTTCTCAGCCAATGGATCTTTCTAAACCAACGGTTGAAATTAGGAGAGACCAGAGTTGAGGTACTTACTAACTTTGTATCTTTGTGCAGAAGTCCCTGCTTTGTTTCTACCTTGATGGCACGGTTACAATCAGGAGTTCAATATGGGGCAACTGTGGGCACAAATCTGAGCATAAAGAGTTATCCAATTTGTTGGACTCTCTGGCTCTTTCCAAAAAGCATTGCAAATTTCTCCCTTTCAAGTATACATCCAATTTCCTTTTGAAAGTTAATATTGATTTTGCTGTTACCACCCATTACAGATTGTAACAACTCGCTGTGTAAAACAAATTTATTCCCCCCTTGGATTTTTTGCCAATTATCTTAAAACTTTCTCCCTAGTTACCAACCTTCCTGCCACTGGAAACCGTTTCTCCCTATTAAAACCCCTTTTTAATTTTGACATAAGAACATAGGAACAGGAGTAGGCCTTCAAGCCATTCAATTAGATGATAGCTGATCTGTATCTTAATTCCATCTACCTGTCTTGCCAAACAAAAATCTATTCATCTCAGTTTTGAAATTTTAAATTGACCCACAGCCGCAACAGCTTTTTGAGGAAGAGAGTTCTCCTATTCTTTGTGTGAAGAAATTCTTTTTTTCAAATTTAGAGATACAGCACTGAAACAGGCCCTTCGGCCCACCAAGTCTGTGCCGACCATCAACCACCCATTTATACTAATCCTACACTAATTCCATATTCCTACCACATCCCCACCTGTCCCTATATTTCCCTACCACCCACCTATACTAGGGGCAATTTATATAATGGCCAATTTACCTATCAACCTGCAAGTCTTTGGCATGTGGGAGGAAACCGGAGCACCCGGAGGAAACCCACGCAGACACAGGAAGAACTTGCAAACTCCACACAGGCAGTACCCAGAATTGAACCCGGGTCGCTGGAGCTGTGAGGCTGCAGTGCTAACCACTACGCCACTGTGCCGCCCACTTCACTGCTTCCTGACTTCACCCTGAACAGACTAGCTTTAATTTTAAGGTTATGTGCCCTTGTTTTGGACTTCCCCACCAGCAGAAATAATTTCTATCTATTCCACTCACTGTTGACTGACAGTCACAGTCGCTCCTTCCTGTACCTGTGCTTTCCTCTGAGGTATGATAGTATTCTGGAGTAAACTATACAGAAATTCTTCCCCCTCTCTTAACTGTCACAGTGTCTCTAACTCACGCTCCAGCTCTGCTCTAAGGAAAATATACCAGCTATCTGGTCTCCACATAACCGAAATCCCTCATCCCTCGTACCATTCTCGTAAATCTCCTCTGCACCCGCTCCAAGGCTTTGACATCCTACCGAAAGTATGGTGTCCAGAACTCCATTTTGGGCATAACCATTAGTTTTTATGCTGGTTTATCGTAATATCCTTCCTTTTGTATTCTATGCCTCTATTTTCTTTTTGAACAACCTTATTATCTTGTCCTACCACCTTCAAAGATTTGTGTATGTGAACCCCTAGGCCTCTCTGTTCCTGCAGCCCCTTAAGATTTGTACCATTTAATGTATATTACCTCCTCTCATACTGACTTCCAAAATGCATCACAACACACTTCTCCGCATTAACTTACAGTCGATGTGCTCATCCTGTTTCACCAGTATGTCTATGTGCTCCTAAAGTCTGCTAGTGTCCTCCTCATTGTTTACAACCTAGCCTGGTTAGAGAATATGGTTGCAGTGAATAATTGGGCAAGTTACTGACGCCTTCACAGGTTGTTATATACTGTACCTATCATATACTCATCATCAACAGCAAATGTGTTGGCCTCCTCAGGAAACTCCACCCATAAAGGCCTGTGAAGGGAAATGCCATCAGTCACTTACTGAAATCATAAAGGAACAGCACTAGTAACTCACTGGGTTCAAAGAAAAATTGCAGTTACAGGAGGTTTTATATTTGATTTGCGAGCATTTGATGCTGGTGTTGGGTAACAAAAGTGGAGAACAAAATTCATTTACATAGGCAGCAAAGAAACTCCACTCAGGACACAAATATCACATTCTACAAGCAATGTGGTTGATTCATGCACTGTCAATTCCCAGCACCTCTGGTGTGGCTTAGTCTGTATATTGTATTTTGTTGTAATTCACTGCCAAAATAACTCAAAGGAAAAGAAAGCCAAGTACAGCATCAAAATTGAGGACTGAGGCATATGTTGAAAAGGACACATTTATCAATACATTGAGAGAAAGCTCTCTGGGTAACATGAGTTTATTGGACTATCCAACAGCCAAAGCCAACTCAACAGCAAAGAAGAATCACCACTTGGGTGAGATACCAGAGGGCTGCTGGCACCCAAGAACTGCTCCACAACAAACATCAGGTGGAGGGGAGATTTGAAAATCAGTTCCCCAAACATGATAGATAACTAATCTGAAGATCAAATAACTATCATAAATCACTTAAACTGATCTGAACCTCTTGGCTTGCAATTCCCATAATTAAAGCACTCTACAGATGACGATATGTCAATGTCCATTTATTGGAAATGTGGGGGTGCTATTTACCTGATTACTGGCTCTGCCTTGGTATGGGCCATGTAGAAGAGCGTGTACCAGAATGGCAGCAGGGCATATCGCTCTCGAATTATTGCTCGAATGATGCTGGTGTTTTCCTTTCCAAACAACCATGGCTCTCGTCGCTTTGTCTCCGTGTGAGAATGGTTCCTGAAGAATGGCTGGTATGCGGCAGCCTGGTACCAGCGAACAAGGAGCTCTGGTTCAGGATTCTGTACAAACCCACCTACGTCAGCTGAAGAGAAAGCAGACATTTTGGAAAGGGCAGAAGGCAGAACAGAGGGCAGGGGTGTACAATCCTATTTCTTGAGACATTCTCACCTCTTCAAAGGGATTTTGAACAGACACAGCTCCTTGAAAAGCCCAGAGGAGGAAGGTTTTGAAATCATTGCTGCAGCATTGCCATGTTGGAACTTGTGGAAAGGACTCATGACAATAGACAGTGCACAGAAGATGTGACTGAACATGTGACGATCCTCCTCCACTCACAAACAGTAATGGATCAGGTAACAAAAATTTATTATCCAAGACACTGTTCCTTTAAATTTCTGGAAGCAGAGTTGCCCTGGTAATAATCAATTATTAAGCTGCAATGCATTAAGCTCTTCGACCCCTTAATGTGGTGGCAGCAGATATACTCCCAACATTAAATTAATAATCCTTTGTTATTTAATTTTTCCCTACATTACAACAATGACTACAGTTCAAAAAGTACTTCATTGGCAATAAAGCATTTTGAGATCACCGAAGGGTGTGGAAGACACTTTTTAAAAATCATTCTTTTTCTCCTTTTCAGGTCTCTCTCCCCAGCATGCTGATCTATTTCAGGTCCAAGTAGATGGATGAATGCCATGCTCCAAACCTCTGCCGACATAATTGGCCCCCCAGAGATTCCTACAAAGGAATGATTTCTAATTAAAGTGACCATGCCAGGGGTTACAATGGCTCCCCAGCACTTGGATTTCTGAGGCTGAAGCAATCACAGGAATAGAAAGGAACCTTGGGAACGCTGTTCCCTGGGTCTCTCACTCATACCCGGAAGTCCCCTGCTGCAGGATCTGAGGGGCTGCAGTGAGGTGAGTTCTCCCAAGGAGAGAAGAGGAAAACTTATCCAACTAAGCAGGAGTGGATGGAAGTGGCCAAGGATGACAGAAGCAGGAGTGGTCTCCCTCCAACCTGGAGACAGTGTACCATGAGGATCCAGGACCTCAGGGGGTCAGGGAAGGTGAGTGGCATAACACTTTCAGGTGACAAGCCCCACACTCTTGACTTTCCAAGCATTCTCCTGCACAGCACTCCTCAGGACAACACATCTTGCAACTCCAATCATTCCTCTCTCTCCAGGCACCTCATATCCCCATTTGAACATCGAACACTCACACTCACCCTCATCCCATTGCTGTCTCGCACCCATGCCTCACAAACACCCTCTACAAATGACGTCCTTCCGTACTATCCACACAAGCCAATGCTAACACTTGTAACTCTCTGCTCTCTCTCCTTGCAGAAGAGATCACACAGGCTCGGGAAAAGGGGGTGGAGGTTGGTGGCCCTCCAGTGACAAGGCACCTTATTAGCCATTAGCAATGTATGTCCACCTGGCCCACTGGGAATGATGTCTTGTTCCGGGAGACTGCAGAAGTTAGCAATGACCTGCTATGACAGCCTGAACGTCCTGAGGATCTGGTGATCACCCATGTCAAGAGAGCTGATCCTCTGCCTGTAGTCCATGTGTTAGGGGTCTTGCCTCCTTGAAGCTGGATCTCTGTGTCCATTCCCTCTACCCTATGTCGCAGCCTGTGGCTGAGGAGAAGGCAGCTGGTGCTGCTGCTGCTGTTCCTGCTGCTGCTGATCGTGTTGATGTTGGTTTTGTTGCTCCTCTTGCTCTTCGTTAGGGGTGCAAGGTAGAGCTGCGTAAGCTGCTCCTGTGCCGAGGTGAAGGCTGGCAGCAGGGAAGTGCAGCTGAAGGTGAATGAAGTGACTTTCAAGAAGTTGTAAATCACTTGTCAAGCACTGAAAACACTCTTTGAGAAGGAGTGCTGTGAACACCAGCCACTCAACTGGCCATGGCTGCAGCATTTCAGTTTCACAGATCAAAGGCTTCCCAGCCTGTCAGTTTCACTGAAGAAGCACACAGAGCTATGCACTCACCTTGGTGACACTGGCAAGTTCCACATAGCTTGGGAAACAGGTCCGCTGCCTGTTAAATGCAGAATTCTTGGTTAAAACAGAACTTAACTGCTTATTAGAACATTTAAATGCCTTCACCGGCAGCTGCACGGGAACTCCCTGCTCGCCTTCAAATCTGCCCGGGTGAAACTCGGAAGAGGGCAAGATGATGTTGGGATTCCAACGCAACGTCACCTTTAAGGGTTTTAACTCTGCGCAAGCATCCAAATCCACCTCCTTTGCCTGCCAAACCACCATCACCCCCCACCACCCCCCACAACCACCAACGTGCAGGGAATTTTGGGTCCGGGCTGTATCCCACTATTCCACAGCAACTAAATTGATGCTCCAACAATTCAAGGTAATGGCTTAGCAGAAAGGTGTAGGTATGTCAGAACAGTGTTGGTGTGTCATTCACTCCTACAGGCTAAAAGGCTCCAGCTTCACCCCAGTCTATGCTGATTTAGCTGATCTTACCCAAGGCAGTAGGTGCAATGCTGTCAATCATATCAGTCCCCCTGCGATTGGGAAAGAGGCTCCTGATCACTATCTGATGGCTCCTACAAGAAAATGCTTGTATAGAAACTGAGTGAGGAAAGGATTTAGACTGGCTCTGATGCTCCCTCAGTAATTATAATGTTCTAACTACATATTAACATTGCTGGTGCAAACCCAAGTTAAGAACACAGGAGTAAACCATTCAGCACATCAAGATTGCTCCGCCATTCAATTAGATTATGGCTGATTTATACCTCAACTCCATTTACAAATCTTAGAGTCATACAGTTATACAGCACAGAAACAGGCCCTTTGGCCCATCGTGTCTGTGCTGGCCATCAAGCACCTATCCATTCTAATTCCATTTTCCAGCACTTGGCCCTTAGCCTTGTATGCTGTGGCATTTCAAGTGCTCATCTAAATACTTCTTAAATGTTGTGAGGGTTCCTGCCTCAACCACCCCTTCAGGCAGTGTGTTCCAGATTCCAACCACCCTTTGGGTGAAAACATTTTTCCTCAAATCCCCTCTAAACCTCCTGCCCCCTGGTTATTGACACCTCCGCTAAGGGAAAAAGTTTCTTCCTATCTACCCTATCTATGCCCGTCATAATTTTGTCTACCTTTATCAGGTCTCCCCTCAGCCGTCTCTGCTCTAAGGAAAACAACCCTAGCCTATTCCGTCCTTCTTCATAGCTGAAATGCTCCAGCTCAGGCAACACCCTGGTGAATCTCCTCTGCACCCTCTCCAGTGCAATCACATCCTTCCTATAGTGTGGCAACCAGAACTGTACACAGTACTCCAGCTGTGGCCTAACTAGTGTTTTATACAGCTCCATCATAACCTCCCTGCTCTTATATTCTATGCCTCGGCTAATAAAGGCAAGTATCCCATATGCTTTCCTAACCACCTTATCTACCTGTGCTGCTGCCTTCAGTGATCTATGGACAAGTACACCAAGGTCCCTCTGACCCTCTGTACTTCCTAGGGTCCTACCACCCATTGTATATTCCCTTGCCTTGTTAGTCCTCCCAAAATGCATCATCTCACACTTCTCAGGATTAAATTCCATTTGCCACTGCTCCGCCCATCTATATCGTCCTGTAATCTAAGGTTTTCCTCCTCACTATTTATGAAACCACCAATTTTCGTGTCATCTGCGAACTTACTGACCATACCTCCTATATTCACGTCTAAATCATTAATGTACATTACAAACAGCAAGGGTCCCAGCACTGATCCCTGCAGTACACCACTGGTCACAGGCTTCCAATCGCAAAAAACAACCCTCGCCCATTACCCTCTGCCTCCTGCCACTAAGCCAATTTTGGATCCAATTTGCCAAATTGCCCTGGATCCCATGGGCTCTTACCTTCTTAACCAATCTTCCATGTGGGACCTTATCAAAAGCCTTACTGAAGTCCATGTAGACAACATCAACCGCTTTACCCTCATCTACACATCTCGTCACCTCCTCGAAAAATTCAATCAAGTTTGTTAGACATGATGCTGCCTGGACTGGAGGGCATGTCCTACGAAGAACGATTGAGGGAGCTAGGGCTTTTCTCATTGGAGCGAAGAAGGATGAGAGGTGACTTGATAGAGGGGTACAAGATGATGAGAGGCATAGATAGAGTGGATAGTCAGAGACTTTTTCCCAGGGCGGAAAGGGCTATCACCAGGGGGCATAATTTTAAGGTGATTGGAGGAAGGTTTTGGGGAGATGTCAGAGGTAGGTTTTTTACACAGAGAGTGGTGGGTGCGTGGAATGCGCTGCCAGCGGTGGTAGTAGAAGCAGATACATTCGGGACATTTAAGCGACTCTTGGATAGGGACATGGATGATAGTAGAATGAAGGGTAGGTAGTTAGTTTGATCTTAGAGTAGGTTAAAGGTTCGGCACAACATCGTGGGCCGAAGGGCCTGTACTGTGCTGTACTGTTCTATGCTCTATGCTCTATGATCTCCTCCTGTCAAAGCCCTGCCTCTCCAAGTGGAGATTAATCCTGTCCCTCAGAAATGTTTCCAATAGTTTCCCTACCAGTGATGTTAGACTCACTGGCTGTAATTACCTGGTTTATCCCTGCTACCCTTCTTGAATAATGGTACCACATTTACTGTCCTCCAGTCTTCTGGCACCTCTCCTGTGGCTAGACAGGTTTTGAAAATATGTGTCAGAGCTCCTGCTATCTCCTCCCTTGCCTCACTTAACAGCCTGGGATACATCTCATCTGGGCCTGGGGATTTATCCACTTTTAAGCCTGCTAAAACTGCTAATACCTCCTCGCTTTCTTAGCTCCATATCCCTTGGATACCCTTACCTAACAAAAATCTATCAATCTCAGTCTTGAACACACGAATTACTCCCCATCATCCACAGCCTTTTGGAGCAGAGAGTTCCAGATTTCTATTAATTATGTGTTCCAGAGTTGAAATGCTAGTGTTCTAACCCAGTAATACCTACAGTCCCTTGGCTGTGATTTTTAAAAGCTTGGCTAAGTGGTTTCACCTGAGTCTGCAGGTGTGGCTTCAAGGCCCAATCAAGACTTCACAAAATAATCTAGCTGACACTTCAGTGCCATCTTCCAAATGAAATATTAACCGAGCCCTGTCTGCCTTTTCAGGTAGATTTGAGGGATCTCGTGACACTATTCCAAGAACAGCAAGGAATTTGCCTGGCAACTTGGCCACGTGCCTCCCTTAGACAATGTCATGCAGGCCCCCACCTGCCAAAAATGAGGCACATTGGTTTCGTCATATGAACATTGATTTTTAACTGTGAGGAAATGACTTGTTGAACAGATCAGCCGTGGCTGGAAAAAATATTTGCATATTAACAGACAGTGCTTGTGTAGACAAAGGACCATTCCCTGACACATTCAACCCACAATGGGTATTGAACACCGGACAGCGACGGGGTGGGGAAGCGCATTCCAGGCCCTGCTCGGCTGATGCAATCCACAGAGGCCAGGACTGGTTGGACCAGCTGGTCACATGACTACTACTGGCTGTTCCTGGGGTCTTTTGAACTAGCCACAGAGAGTTTGAACTCAGAAAGACTGTTCGCTCCTGGACTGAGAAGATATGTCTCCTGTCTGCTCCCATCTCTTTCTCACAAGCCACTGAATCCACTGAAGACACATGAACACCAAGAGAGAAAAGTCTCCTACCGTGAACAAGATTTAAGAAGAATACTGGGCCCCAATGAAAAGCAAGATCTACCTACAATCAAGAGCTCTACAGTGAGCTCGATGAACCGTAACAAAAACTCTTCAGATATTGCCTCAAACTTTTCCACTTTATTTTTCTTCTGCTCTATCCTGTCTCTATTTGCATGTGTGTATGCATCCTCGCATGGTCATGTCGTATATCCGTAGGCATCAACCGAATTAGAGTTTAAGTTCAAGCTTTTTTTCTTTAAATCTAAGAAAACCTGTTTGTGCTGATTTCTTTGCCTTATAACTGGAAAGCGGTGAACAAGGATTCACCAAGCGGCAGCTAAAAACATGGTGTTTTAAAAATTAAACCCTGTTATGGTAAGACCAGGTGAAGGCTGAGAGAGACCCCTAGACACCTTTCTCACCTGGTCGTAGCAGTCAACAATGGCAAAACAGATTAAATGCTCACTTATCTCATTGCTGTTTGTGGGACATTGTTGTGCACCAATTGGCTATCACATTTACCAATGTAACAACACTGACAACATTTCAAAATTATTTTGTTGGTTGTAAAGCACTTTGGGACACCTGAGGATGTAAAATGTGCTATATAAATGCAAGTTCTTTATTTCTCTAACATTGTCTCTTACCTCCACAGAATGAGATGCCAGTTATACTGAGATTAAGTAGCATTGGGATTGAGATTTTAAGGTAACTCCAGTCAGCTACATTGTCTCCTGTCCATACAGCTCCTTAAAAAAACCCAGAACAAACAGGGAATGAAAAAGCAGGTAGAACAGTAAATAAGTCATCCAACATTGTCTTTTAGATGATGCAGTTCTCTTTTTATTTTACACACTTCAATTTTCTCCTCTCGTGGAGGCTCTCTTTTGTTTGTGTTCTATGCTACTGGCCAGTCATCCTCTGGTACCTTATATCTGAACCTAGATGGTGAGTCCTGGGAAGCTATTTTACCATAGTGAACATCACAACGCAGCCTGATCATGCCCACACCCAACATCTCCACGCATGTCCAGAGAAAGAGGTGTCAACTACACCCATCCTGAAACCATCAAGAGACATTCCTAAATTGAATGTGTTTCTTCTTCTGAGATAAAGAAGATGTGAAGTAGCCACATCATAACAGAATGGTACCCATCCAGACATCATGGATTCCACATCCTGGTCCATTGCATGGTCACACCAGGGAAGAAGGCCATGTGTCAACTAACAGAAACACTAACCTGATGGATTGTGACCTTAAAAGTAGCCCACTGGAGAGAGAGGGGTGATCACAACAACACAACAGAAAGCAGTCCAGTGAGAGCCTGTGGAAAGAGATCCAGCCAAAACAAGGAAGACCCTTGTTAATTCTGCATTTCAGCTTGCTGCAACACAGAACTTAAAGTACCCACCACCTCCAGTCTGAAGTCTTAACCACCAGAAATCTACAACATCTCAACAAGTTCAAGACTACAAGCACCCAGACCTGTACCTTTAAAAGAGACTGTGCTCCTTAGAAGATTCAACAGGTTTGCCGCGAACCACAAACACCTACCTCACTTTATTCCACTTACCCTTTTCCTTTCTATCTATTTATTCTTGTGTATGTGTGGGTGAGTAAATGTGTGTGTGTGACGTTGTGATCATTTCGGGAATCATACAAAAATAGTTATCTTTTGTTGAACCTATAAGAAAATCTGTCATTTGTCTGTTTATTTGACCCTAAAAAAAACACACAGGGGCTAACTCAGCATTTTAAACAAAACACTACTGCGGTCAGTTGGGAGGTGAACAGTGGGAACCACCTATACCCCTTACCACCTGTCCGTAACAACTTCTAGAAAACTTCTCCCTCACGCACCTGAATGGCCCGTCTCCTGGAAAAAGGCACCAAACCTCAGCTCAGCACTGAGAAAGAGGAAAAGTGTGAGGGAATCTTGAAAGCCAGAAGATTACACAATATTTATGTCAATCTAACCCCAATGCTCAAGATGGTCCTCCAAGGAGGTTTGCCTGCTACATCAGAAGTTTGAGATGGCACAGGTGATCATGGTCCCCTTGGGTAGAGTAGCATACCTACACGGTAGACAAAAATTGTTGAATGGGCTGTTAAAATTGCTTATCTGCCCTCCAGCAGCTAGCATACATCTGGCATATTTCCCAGTGCAAAATGGCCATTTTTAACTCACCCTGCCACCCACCCACCCACGGGGAGTTAAAATATAGAACTTTTGTCCTGATGGAGACTTTCCCAGTTTAATACTATTTTTCCCACAGGTTGAAAAAAACCAGGCAGGAATCATCTTAAAATCCAATACATAAATCTCTCCTAAACTAGAACAAGTACATTACGATACAATTTGACACAGCAGGGTTAAACTTCTGTGAGGGTTCACTGGATTATCCGCCACAGCTTTAGGCAAAATCCCGTAGAAATTCACTGCCACTGTACAATGAATGACCTTAATCCATGCTGTTTTGAAGAACTTTCTCTTTATATCCAGTCATGCTCTCAGGATATGCAGCGATGGAAATACAAAATAAACCGAAGAGTTATAAAAAGAACAATTTTAAAAGACCAGTACACTTGCCCTCAACAAAATGGAGGAAAAGGTCACATGACACATACCTACACCTGCACTGAAATGCACATTCATGACTGCTAGAACTGAAACTCATTAACCCCATCTGTATTGAAATTAAACAGATCATCACACATGAATGTGAGCTATCCACAAAGGAAGCTTAAAACAAAGGCATTAGCAGATGCTCCGTCTCCAGCTACAATCATGGCAATAAGGTGTGAACATCGCTCATATTATTAAAGTGGGCTGAGATCAAAAACCATTGTATAGCCCCTCAGGAACTGAAAGCCGAAAGTCACATATGCGAAACTAACACTTCATGATTTTAAATTTAAAGGTAAGCTTTTTGGAGAACTAAGGGAGTCATCAGTCATCAAGACATCAGTCATCAGTCTGAGACTTCAGCCACAGAGAGAACATCGAAAGACATTTTGAATTACAGCACAAGGCTGATAGAGAAATAGATCAATTCCAGCTAAGAGAGTTGAACTCTGCTGAGACGATTTGGCAACCAACTGAAGCAGAGAAAAAAAAGTGTTTTGAACAATTTCTCCACCTGTCAAAATTGAAATAAGAAATACCAGTACCGTCTTCAAACTGAAGTGTTGACTGCCAGGAGACCTCAGCAGCCCAGCAAGGGCAAGGAAACCAGCAAACAGGCAACTTAAAAAAACCTACCTTCCAGGAGGATCCTACAGGTTTTTCCTGAAAACAGCAGATTTTACACTTTGAACTCTTAACACCTCTTACCCTTTACCTGCTTTCTATCATTTCTTGAGGGTGCATGAGAGAGTGAATGCTTGTATGGGTGGTGTTGCAAACATTTCATGTGATTATTGTTTAATAAATATTTGATCTTCTGTCAAAACGCACGAGAAAACCTGTCATTGTCTGTTTATTTGGACAACAAAACACAGGGGCTGAAACACTAATTTAAACAAAAACATTATCTGTGGACAATTGGGAGGTGACCAGTGTAAACTAGCCATTCCATTTCCCACATACCCATAACAATCCTGACACTAATGTAAGTTACAGCACAAACACATCCGCAGACCTGTCAGCTCCTGACTCCCTGTCCTCATTTCCTGCTTTCAGTTATACCAACCATATCTCTGTGATCCAGCAAAGAAGGAACGAGTCAAGACAAATGGCCTCTCTATTCCTCCAGACCGTCGGATCAGGCCTTCAGCTGTTGCCCATTGCTGATGAAAACACACAAAAATATAACATCAGCCAGTGTTTGCTTTCCCTTTTATATCACAGAAGTTTAAAAACTGCCCAAATCTCAGGGAATCCAGTAGTGACACAGAGGGATTATCCATCTGGCTCCACCGTGCCATTTAGAGGAATTCTCCAGTTTATCAGAGTGAGAGTTCCAGCCCTCACATGCTCTAGGATTTTAAAATACAAACATATGAATAATGACAGTCCATCCAGCCTGTCCCACATAACTATGATGCCTTCTGCATCATAATATAATATGCTTTCCAGCTGAGACTATGACATCTCCAGGGAGCAAGTGACAATCTAGACCAATTTGGAGGAATAATCTGGGGACTTCCTCTCTGACCGCCTTAGGTGATTGAAACTAGTCCGGGAGAACACTTTTGCCCTGATTAATGCAGTATCTAACTTTCATAAGAAGTGATCACGGCCCCAGCCACAAACAGGTCCAGCTCTCGCTTGAAGAATTTCAGTAAATGAGCAAGGTGGCTGCCTATTCTTGACTAAGGTCTCCCTCAAGGCCAAAATGGTATGCTTATAAGCATTCTGCATCTTCCATGTATCTTGTAGATGGGATTATCACATGTTCTTTTGACTTCATGGTTCAACATTGTGGAAAATTGCAATTAGAATTAGAATTCTCACAGCATAAATTGCTCCAATTGTCATTAATTGGTAACACTGAATAATGAGGATGGCTGGTTTGGGAAATGGAATGCCATAGTTGTGGCTGCTCTCTGAGGTTGGCCAAGGCACATCGTTGGTACAGACCAGAGGAAGCTTTACTTTGCATCTAACTGTGCTATACCTCAACTAAACTACTTCACTCATCAACATTAATGTACCTCACTTCAATGAGCACAGAATACACACAAATTAATTTTCAGTAAGAAAATGATTCAATATGTGATTAACCTGTCTTGCATTTGTGTAAATTACTATTTCTACACCACAGCATCCTTGTTACCAGCAGAATCTAACAATCTCCAAAATGTAATCAGTACACCATCTGCATGAGATAGAGTTTACCTGATAAAAACCGTACAGGTTATGCACCTCTCGGTGTTCCCATCCGCCTGCGTGCACTGCATGCTTGTGCATGGTGAGCTCAGGTCCATCGAACACTGCTGGCTCATTCATGTCATTCCACACAAAGAGAATATCTGTGGAATCCTGCAACACGGAAATGTGTTCAATGGAATAACAAGCTGCTCTTTCATTTTTTTCTCCTCTTTGCCCTGAAGTATATTCCATCGGCATTGGTTGCCCCCAATATTTTGTCCAAGTGGCCATTAACTTGCTCAAGCGTCCACTCTTCGTGTATGAACCTAGACTGTAAGGGAGTGAAATTGGTCTTTGGCAAAATGGGTGATTGCGAATTGGCAGCAGTTTTACACCTTATCCAATTGAAGCCAATAGAAAAGAAAATCAAACAGGGTGTAAAATGAGCTGTCGATTCATTACATCCAAAAAGACCTTTTTCAATCCCTCGCACAGCCTATTTTACCATCGGGAAGGCCCCATACATGAGCTCAAATCTGGTCCTAGCTTATGCCCACACACTTGCATGCTGAAGCACAGAGCACTAGATGATGATCAAGAGCAATGCGCCTGGCTAATTTTTCACCTTCCCTGGTTCAGGTGTGCTGGATTCAAATGGAATAGTCAACGCACTGCCCTTGGTGAGACTAGCTAATTTAGCTCCTATCCCAGACTAAAGCAGTTATCTTCTGATAGTGTGGAAGAACACATTGTGTTGACTCAGTCTCCAGTTTATTTTTCTATTTTCCCTGTCAGAATGAATATTTAGTGGAACTACATTCATTTTCTAGATCTTAATGATCATAAAATTTCATTTTAATTACTCATAGAACTTTATTAGAACGTCATTTGACCTAACAAACTTGTGCCAACACTCTGAAAGAGCAACCCACTTAGTGCCATTCACCTGCCCTTTTCCCATTCTACCCATCATGCCTGTGCCAGCTCTCAAACAGCTACCTACATACTTTCCATGTTCTTTCCCTATATCATTTCAAATTTTCCTTTTTTTTAAAACTAACAGGAATAGTCTCACAGTACAAAATAGCCCCTATTTTAGCATTAATCATCAATCTCAGTGAAAGAAGCCATTGGATGGTTAATCTGAAAAATGGAATATCACAGGTACAGTACTGGGTGCTTTTCTGAGACATGCTGAGGTACATCGTTGGCTATAATCAAACTAGGATTATTTGGTCCTGACAATGGATGCTGAAAAAGCAAAACAAGGTGACTCTGTGCCTCTCTCAGCCCCTCCCATGTTCCCCTGGTCTCTGCCTCCCCAGTCCCCACTCTCCTGCTCTCTGGTCTCCACTCTCCTGCTCTCTGCCTCTCCAGTCCCCAGTCACGTGCTACATCTTCAGTCCCCATTCTCTTGCCTTCTGCTATAATCTCTCTGATCTCTAGCCTCTTGCTCTCTGCTCTAAGCCTCTCTGATCCGTACTCTTTCATTATCTCCTCTTTGCCTCTCTGGTTCTTGCTCTATGAGTCACCGCTCTTCACCTCTCCCTACATCCCAGGCAAGATTGAAGAACTTTTCACATAGCAGATAGCTGACACACACATATGACCCTCAGGCAACCCTTGGGTTCATGTACAATCCATGCTCCATATTGAAAGGGCATAATTTCCACTGAAAAGTCACTGGTGAACATGTTTATGATGATGTTATTCACATTACAAAAAATTATATCACTTGTGCATAATATAAACTTCCTTCTTCGGGGTGTTTTTCGGTCCCTGAAATGCTGACATAGAATCATGCAGAAATCTCAACTCCTAAGGAGACCGCTGCACCCAACGGTCTTTGTTGGTGCTGATCCTCCACACATGCAGTACCCTAATCTCATGTGCTCACCCTATTCCCATATGTCTTTATCCCCTTTCCTGACAATCTAAAAACAAACTGAAAATGTTTTAAAGCCTGATTTTCTGCGGGTGGATCAAATGACATTGGATAACTTGTAATCTGATAGGTCAAACCTTTCACCTCCAATCTCGTATTTTTCGCATTCCTCTTTATTATAATTCATACTTTTGTGGCCACTGCTCCTCTGAATCACCTCTTTTTTCTTGAGCTCCCAAAACAGCTTCCTAATATTTATCCTTCTTTCAACTGCACTGTGTTGAAATCAAGACTCACCTCATTGTCTCCAACCTTAAAGTATTGTGTCTCAGGGCCCCAAAACTGTGAGCCTACTTACCTCCCTCCTACAGTCAAAAACTCAAGCTTGGCATCCCCTAATCACAATCTCGCCTCTTTTCTCCCACATTTTTCAACCTTGGTGGTGCCCAGGCTTTAAAATGACCATGAGAGTGAATCTTTAAGATAATTACCTTATATTGGTCCAATCCGTGCTTGTTGGCATACCAGTTGCGGACTACGGGGTTCGTGAAATCTAAATAGGCTGACACACCTAGTAATGCACAAAAACATAGAAAAAATTCCCCTTTAATAACACCTTTCAAACATCTGTAACTGGTGGATGACTCACTGCATGTGATATTAGGTGGCATAACGGGATGCTTAACTCTTGAGGTGCTGGGAGCAGAGCAAGACTTGGAGAATTCGTACTATGGTACCAGCAGGCAAGTCACACATTTAAGAAGTAAAGAACTGGCATTTATCGAAGTGTCTTTCATGACATCATCACATCCAAAGCAGTTCACAGCTAATTCATTATTTTTTAAGTATAGTATCTGTTGTAAAGGAGGGAAACACTACTGTCAATTTGCACACAACAAGGTCTCACAATAACAATGAGGTAAATAACCACGCAATCTGTTTTAGTGATGTCAGTTGAAAGATGAATTTTAGCCAGGCGATCTCGTACCAACAAAGACTGAATTACATGCCAAAGACCAAAAGGTCTGAAATTAGTGGTCAAAGATAAAAAAGTCTCAATTTTTTTTGACAAGGAATCATGTAATTATAGCACTATTAATGATCTGTAGTGAATGCAAATGCTTCCAACATTTCAGCATTTAGTACAGTTGGTACAGCATGTAATTTTGAAGGATGTACTTTGGGTGGGGGACTTCAATGTCCATCACCAAGAGTGGCTCATTAGCACCATACCTCACAGAGCTAGCCATGTCCTAAAGGACATAGCTGCTAGACTGGGTCGGCAGCAGGTCATCAGGGAACCAACGTAAGGCAAAAACATACTTGACCTCATCCTCACCAATCTGCCTGTCGCAGATACATCTGTCCATGACAGTATTGGTAGGAGTGACCACTGCACAGTGCTTGTAGAGACAATGTCCTGTTTTCACATTGAGGATACCCTCCATCATGTTGTGTGGCACTACCACCGTGCTAAATGGGATAGATTTCAAACAGATCTAGCAATGCAAAACTGGGCATCCATGAGGCCATCAGCAGCAGCAGAATTGTACTCAACCACAATCTGTAAACTCATGGCCCGGCATATCCCCCACTCTACCACTGCCATTAAGCCGGGGGACCAACCCTGATTCAATGAAGACAATTAAACAACTAACTGGAGGAGGTGGCTCCACAAAATCCCCATCCTCAATGATGGAGGAGCCCAACACATCAGTGCAAAAGATAAGGCTGAAGCATTTGCAACAATCTTCAGCCAGAAGTGCTGAGTGGATGATCCATCTCGGCCTCCTCCTGACGTCCCTAGCATCACAGTCTTTAGCCAATTCAATTCACTCCACGTGATATCAAGAAATGACTGAAGGCACAGGCTATTGGCCCTAACAACATTCCAGCAATAGTACTGAAGACTTGTGCTCCAGAACCTGCCACGTACCTAGCCAAGCTGTTCAAGTACAGCTCCAGACTGGCATCTGTCCTGTGCACAAAAAGCAGAACAAATCCAACCTGGCCAATTACCGCCCCACCAGTCGACTCTCGATCATCAGTAAAGTAATGGAAGATGTTGTCGACAGTGTTATCAAGCGGCACTTGCTTCGCAATAACCTGCTCAGTGATGCTCTGTTTGGGGTCCGCCAGGGCCACTCAGCTCCTGACCTCATTACAGCCTTGGTTCAAACATGGACAAAAGAGCTGAACTCAAGAGGTGAGGTGAGAGTGACTGGCCTTGACATCAAGGCAGCATTTGACTAAGTATGGCTTCAAGGAGCCCTAGCAAAATGGGAGTCAATGGGAATCAGGGGGAAACCTCTCCACTGGTTGGAGTCATACCTAGCACAAAGGAAGATGGTTGTGGTTGTTGGAGGTCAATCATCTGAGCTCCAGGACATCACTGCAGGAGTTCCTCAGGGTAGTGTCCTAGGCCCAACCATCTTCAGCTGCTTCATCAAGGACCTTCCTTCAATCATAAGGTCAGAAGTGGGGATGTTCACTGATGATTGCACAATGTTCAGTACCATTCACGACTCCTCAGATACTGAAGCAGTCTGTGTAGAAATGCAGCAAGACCTGGGCAATATCCAGGCTTGGGCTGATAAGTGGCAAGTAAGATTTGTGCCACACAAGTGCCAGGCAATGACCATCTCCAACAAGAGAGAATCTAACCATCTCCCCTTGACATTCAATGGCATTATCATCAATGAATCCCCCACTATCAACATCCGAGGGGCTAACATTAACCAGAAACTGAACTGGAGTAGCCATATAAATCCTGTGGCTACAAGGGCAGGTCAAAGGCTAGGAATCCTGCAGTGCGTAACTCACCTCCTGACTCCCCAAAGCCTGTCCATCATCTACAAGGCACAAGTCAGGAATGTGATGGAATACCCTCCATTGCCTGGATGGGTGCAGCTCCAACAACACTCAAGAAGCTCAACACCATCCAGGACAAAGCAGCCCACTTGATTGGCACCCCACTCACAAACACTCACTCCCTCCACCACCGACGTACTGTGGCAGTAGTGTGTACCATATACAAGATGCACTGCAGCAACTCACCAAGGCTCCTTAAACAGCATCTTCCAAACCCGCAACCTCCACCACCTGGAAGGACAAGGGCAGCAAATGCATGGGAACACCACCACATGCAAGTTCCCCTCCAAGCCACACACCATCCTGACTTGTCGCCGTTCCTTCACTGTCGCTGGGTCAAAATCCTGGAACTCCCTTTCTAACAGCACTGTGGGTGTACCTACCCCACATGGACTGCTGCAGTTCAAGAAGGCAGCTCACCACCACCTTCTCAAGGGCAATTAGGGATGGGCAATAAATGCTGTCCTGGCCAGCAACTCCCACATCCCATGAACAAATAAAAAAAAGTAAATTTTAACACCAGAACTGTGGGTTTCAATTTTTTTTTGAAAAGCCCGCCGGAAAACTATGAAGCTGCCCCAAAGGTTGGAAGTAGCTGTTTCTACTCGCAGCAACTGTCAGTGAAACTGACAGTATGATTTTTTTTTTAAAGCCAGTCTTTTGGATCTGAAGGTTGGAACCTGAAGGGGTGTCCAACCTTTTCGCATGAGGGGCCACATTACAATTTTGTTCCTACATAGGGGGCCATTAAACAAATTTCAGAAAGATAAAGAGCATTAGAAATTTATTTTATTATGAATCAAATCAAAAAATGCGCATTTTGTGAACAAGCCTTAAATGAGAAGACAAATTTATTAACTTACTTTCTCACCACTATGTTGAACACTGATTTAGTGAGATACCTGGCATTGTTTTTGCTTGCACAAGTAGACAATGTCTGCCCGCACACTTGATGTAGCGATGCGGAGCATTCCGGATAGATGTCCATTTGTCAGCAGTGATCTTGATCTGTCTCTCTCTCTCCTCCCCCCCACCCCATTTGTCTCTCTTTCTCTATCCCTCTTCCTCTCTCTGTCTCTCTTTCTCCCCCTCTCTCTCTGTCTGTATGTGTCTCTCTCTCCCTCACTCTGTGTCGTTTGTCATTCTCTGTCAGTCTCTCTCTCTGTCTTGATCTCTCTCCCTCTCTCTGTGCCGGTTTCTCTCCCTCCCTCTGTATCTGTTTCTCTCTCTGTCTCTGTTTGTCGATCTCTGTATCGCTCTCAGTCTCCATATCTCTCCCTTTCTCTCTCTGTCTGTTTCTCTCTCCCCACCTCTCCATGCCACTGTCTCTCTCTTTCCCCCATGTCTCTGTGTGTGTCTCTCTCCCCCTTCTCTGTGTCCCCCCTTCCCTGTATTCCTCCCCTCTTTGTGTCCTCCCCTCACCTCTGTGTCTCACCTCTCTGTGGTTCCCATCTCTCCCCCTCTGTTCCTCAGGTCGGAACCGGTTTGAAGGGCTACCTGACTCTCTCTATGTGCTCCCTAAGCGCCACTCCATCCTGCGCCTCTGACTGTGTGCTGGCCCACTTCCTCCTCTTCCCTCAGCCTTTCTCTCCCCCTCTACTCCCAAAGCAGCCATTCCCATTCACTCACCGCCAATCAGCACTCACCCCATCCAGATAGCCAGATGTCAGTCACAGACACTGACCAATCACAGACAGGGCCGGATTGAAAGCTTTGGTGGGCTGGAAGAAGCCAATGCCGGATTTCTAAAACCCTAATGTCGGAAATCTGCTATTTGGCAGAAATTTCTCACCCTGATGCTCAAGCCTCTGGAATGGCCACGACCTTCTGACTCAGAGGCGAAAGTGCCATTACTGAGCTGAGGCTGACACCTAATGCATGCTTTAGCAACCCTGACTCAGCCAGTGTGGGTTAACCTATATCTGAACCTCACACACATGGGTCAGATCTGCAGGAGACAGCACTATCCAGGAAGGAGCTCTAATCAGGAGTCCCACAGTGCAAATACTTTTAAATACCTATGTTCCTACGTTATTGAGAGAACATAGCAACAGAAGTGGGCCATTCAACCCCTAAGCCTATTCTGCCATTCAATTTGATCATTGCTGATCTTAACTCCATTTGGTTCCGTAACCCTTAATACCCTTGGCTAACAAAAATCTATCAATCTAGGTGTATCGATGCACTGCTTACTGTTATACTAAACAATACAGACCAGGTGGATCCAAGTTACTGTCTTTCACCTGTGAAAATCTCAACAAGGACACCAGTAAGAACACTAGAGATGGCATCGCTATGATTGGACAAGGAAGGAGAGAAAGAAATCAGCCTCAAAAAGATGTCATCCTGCTGTTTCAGTGCTCCATCACTATCTAGTGACTTCAGTGAAAAGCATAAACATAGATGGTGAGTGAGAACAGGAGCAGAATTGGTTGTGATCGTCTCCATGGTCAAATACTCTGCTGACACTCATCATCTGTGCTCACAGGTGAAGAAAGACCACTCTAGGAGGGTGACTGGTACCTGACTGAATCACAGCACCAGTCAGAGAACTTTGAGAGAGAGAGAGACAGACAGACAGACAGAGAGAGACAGAGAGAGCCCGAGCAAGTGTACGCACAAGCCAGCAGAAAACTGGAGATAAAGCTATGTGAAATACTGAGAAAATTTCCTATGTGCACATTTGGCCAGGTTTAAAGTCTGAATATTTAAAAAAAAAAATTTACTGCACACTTACAAAGCAAGAAATGCAAAAAAAATCATCACTCAAGAGTTTTCATCCTTCCCTTACCTGGCCAGCAGAAGCCCTGGTACTCCTCACCATCTTTATCCATGACAAAGTACTTCTTGGATTTGGCCTCGCAATAGAATGGGTACTTCTCATCCACTTTGATGTGAGGGTCACTGATAACCACCAGCTGGAGACATAAGGGAAGACAACGATTCTGTGTAAACCCAGTATCAGCATATCGAAAGAAATGGAATGGTGTGTTTTATAGCCCTTAATTTTCCCTCTCATCCTCTGAAGGTGCTGTCTCAAACTGAATGGTTGCCAGCAGCCATGGTACTATAACCAAGTTGCCATTCTGCATCTGTGGCCCTGGACAGTAAGAGTTGGTAAGCTATTCAAACATGCTGGGGGGAAGGGGGTGGTGGGTGGTATTGGTGAGGCCATTCCTGATTGAGAGAAAGGGAGAGATATGGAGACTGAGAGCAATACAGAGATAGACAAACAGAGACAGTGAGAGAAACAGATACAGAGGGAGGGAGAGAAACCGGCACAGAGAGAGGGAGAGAGATCAAGATAGAGAGAGAGACTGACAGAGAATGACAAACACACACAGAGTGAGGGAGAGGGAGACACATACAGACAGAGAGAGAGGGAGAGAGAGAGAGACAGAGAGTGGAAGAGGGATAGAGAGAGAGAGAGACAAATGGGGTGGGGGGGAGGAGAGAGAGAGACAGATCAAGATCACTGCTGACAAATGGACATCTATCCATATGCTGTCAATCTATCCAATAGCTCAGTGGCTGCCTGTGAGTAGGAAGGTTGTGGTTTCACGCCCCGTTCCAGATACGTGAGCACATAATCTAGACTGACACTTATACTGCAGAACTGATGGAGTGCTACACTGTTGGAGGTGCCGTCTTTTGGATGAGACAATTAACCAAGCCTCCATCTGTCCTCTTTGGTGGATGTGAAAGATTCCATGGCACTATTCAACGAAGATCTACTGGCCAACATTTATCTCTCAACCAACACCACTGTAACAAATATCTGATCATCTGTCTTACTTCTGTCTGTCTGCACAATTGGCTGTTGTGTTTCCTACAACAGTGATTATACTTCAGAAGTACTTGATTGGCTGTGGAGTGTTTTGGGTTGTTCTGAGGTCAACAAAGATGCTATATGAATGCAGGAGAGATATAAAACAAGAAATGTGATAAGTTAAAAGGAGCGAGAAAAATAGCATCAGGGAAAAAAGGCAATGTAGGGTCTGTTGCTCAAATAAGAGTGCACAAAGCATAAGAAATAAAACAAACAAATTAGAAGCATAAATCCAATGTGAAGGATATAAAAAAAGATATATTTATATTGCGACTTTCATGACCTTAGGATGTTCCAAAGCGCTTTACAGCCGATGAAGTACTTTTGAGGTGTAGTCACTGTTGCAATGTAGGAACCGTGCCAGCCAATTTGCACGCACAAGGTCCCACAAAAAGCCCTGTTGCACTTATCGCATTATCAATTAACACTTCCAGCAACATTGTGGGCATAAAGTTTGAAACCTAAACATGCATGAACAAGTCTAATTAACAGGGCACGCTGCAAGATGACCCGCTGCAGCAAAATCTGGGCCAATATGTTCTTGATCCAACAAGAGAACAGGCCATACTGATTTAGTGATGAGTAATGAGCTAGGATTGGTCAACAACCTAGGAATGAATGCCTAGCTAACAGTGACCATAATATAAATGAACTTAATATTAAGTTTGAGAGGGAGAGGGGTGAGTCACTAACCAAGGTTTTAAATTTAGGTAAGGCTAACTTTGAAGGGATGAGGTAGATACTGACCACAATAGTCTGCGTAGAACAGTTAATGAGTAAAAACAGAGATGAACAGTGGGAGGTGTTCAAAGAGGTATTTGGTTCAATGCAAGACCTGTACATACCCCTAAAGGGCAAAAGTTCACTTATGTAATTAAACAACACTGGTCAACAAACAGAGTGAGAGATAGTATAAAACTAAAGGAAAGGGTATATACGAATGCAAAAAACAGTGGAGATCCCATGGACTGAGGCAAATATAAAGAGCAGCAAATAGATATAAAGAAAATAGTTGGAGCTACAAAAAAGGATTTTGAGGGGGTTGATAACATCATAGCAATGTTAATGGACTAGCAATCCAGAGGCCCAGACTAATGTTCCAGAAACATGAGGGAATTTAAATAGAATAATAAATCTGAAATAAAAAGCGAGTCTCATTAATAATGATCATGCAATTATCCAATTGTCATAAAAACCCATCTGGTTCACTAATGCCCTTCATGGACTGTAGCAGTTCAATAAGGCAGCTCAACACCTTCTCAAAGACAATTAGGGATAGGCAGTAAATTCTGGCCTTGCCAGTGACCCTCACATCCCATGAATGAACAATGAAGAAAAGAAAAAAAAACTTGCCAGGGATATTAAGGACACGCTAAAAGATTTTACAAGTACTTTAAGAGAAAAAAGGTGGCGAAGATTAAGTGGGCCCTTTAAAGACAGATGCAGGTGATATTCTTACATGCAGCTGTATATTCAAATATATAACGTATCATCTACATATCGGAAACAAGAATTTCCTTACACACCTTAATGCGCTCCATCCTTTGAAATGGAGCAGTCTAATGAGCTCCCTTTCCTCAACATTGTTACGGCCACGAGGTATGACGTGAGTGGTTCCAACTGTTCAGCTCCCCACTTGACTGTAGCAAGTTTATTTGTATTAGAGTTTAGCACCTTGGTATTTATTTCTCAAATAAACAGACAGTGACAGGTTTTCTTGTAGGTTTAAAAAATATTTGAAAGTCAATTATTTATTGATCAATACACCACATCCCAAAATTGTTGCAAACCCATCTACTCATACATTCGCTCGCTCACATACACACACGCACATGCACAGACACATACAATAAGAAAGAGATAGTGAAGGGAAAGAGGAAGGTGTTTTTTAGTGGAGGGAAAGGTTACAATAAACCTGTTGAATTCTCTTGAGAATCATGTTCTAAATTGATGCAGACCTGAGATAACTGTAGATTTCTCTCTTGATTGAAGGTTCTGTTGAAGACGGTAGGTTACTTCTAACTCTCACTGCTGTAGGGCACCATGCTTCCTGGCTTGGTTGGAAATCAAGCTGTTACAAGTAGCTCCACCTTCTGGGTCAGTCTCTCTCTCTCTCTCTCTGGATTTCTTTTAATGAAAAGTAAAACTTCTTCTTGGTAGGAGACATTTACCTCTCTTCCCCATAGTGATTTGCACAATTGCCCAGGATGTGGTTACTTCACACCTCCTTTGTTTCAGAAGAAGACATTCAATTCTGGAATGTTTTTAGGATAGGTGTAAGATGGGTTCCATTAACACCTTTTGGCTCTGAAGATTTGTCCTTTGTCTTTGTCAGACAGTTTGAATACACAAAAGGCCAATCCCCTTTTCTTCAGCAGCCACTTCAGGCCATTGCTCACTTTTTCAAATAAAGGTTCATTTTTTAAATGACAAAGTCCGTTTTTCATAACTCTTCGGAGTTAGTCCATGATTGTTATATCATCGCACTTCTCGTCTGCATGACAACGAGCTAGTCGAGAAATCCGCTACTGGTTTCTCTACGGCTGTCTACCACAAACCTGCCTTGACTGGTCAATATATGCATTGAGATTCCTACAACTCCACATGCTATAAGATTGGCCTTACTGACAATCTCGTAAATAGGGCCTGAGCCATTTGCTCACTGTGCAAGCTTGGCACTGAAATAGGGCGCATCAAAGCTCAGTGCGTCCTCACTGTCCACTGGAGTAGTACCGGATGATTGGAGGGTGGCAAATGTTATTCCCTTGTTCAAGAAAGGGAATAGGGATAACCCTGGGAATTATAGACCAGTCAGTCTTATGTCGGTAGTGGGCAAATTATTGGAGAGGATTCTGAGAGACAGGATTTATGATTATTTGGAAAAGCATGGTTTGATTAGAGACAGTCAGCATGGCTTTGTGAGGGGCAGGTCATGCCTCACAAGCCTTACTGAATTCTTTGAAGATGTGACAAAACACATTGATGAAGGAAGAGCAGTGGATGTAGTGAATATGGATTTTAGCAAGGCGTTTGATAAGGTTCCCCATGGTAGGCTCATTCAGAAAGTAAGGAGGCATGGGATACAGGGAAAGTTGGCTGTCTGGATACAAAATTGGCTGGCCCATAGAAGACAGAGGGTGGTAGTAAATGGAAAGTATTCAGCATGGAGCTCGGTGACCAGTGGTGTTCCGCAGGGATCTGTTCTGGGACCTCTGCTCTTTGTGATTTTTATAAATGACTTGGATGAGGGAGTGGAAGGCTGGGTTAGCAAGTTTGCCGATGACATGAAGATTGCTGGAGTTGTGGATAGTGTGGAAGGCTGTTGTAGGTTGCAACGGGACATTGACAGGATGTAGAGCTGGGCTGAGAAGTGGCAGATGGAGTTCAACCCGGAAAAGTGTGAAGTGATTCATTTTGGAAGGTCGAATTTGAAAGCAGAATACAGGCTTAAAGACAGGATTCTTGGTAGTGTGGAGGAACAGAGGGATCTTGGGGTCCATGTCCAAAGATTGCTCAAAGTTGCCACCCAAGTTGATAGGGTTGTTAAGAAGGCGTCTGGTGTGTTGGCTTTCATTAACAGGGGGATTGAGTTTAAGAGCCGCGAGGTTATCCTGCAGCTCTATAAGGTCCTGGTTAGACCACACTTGGAATATTGTGTTCAGTTCTGGTCGCCTCATTATCGGAAGGATGTGGAAGCTTTAGAGAGGGTGCAGAAGAGATTTACCAGGATGCTGCCTGGACTGGAGGGCATGTCTTACGAAGAAAGATTGAGGGAGCTAGGGCTTTTGTCATTGGAGCGAAGAAGGATGAGAGGTGACTTGATAGAGGGGTACAAGATGATGAGAGGCATAGATAGAGTGGATAGCCAGAGACTTTTTCCCAGGGCGGAAAGGACTATCACCAGGGGGCATAATTTAAAGATGATTGGAGGAAGGTTTCGGGGAGATGTCAGAGGTAGGTTCTTTACACAGAGAGTGGTGGGTGCGTGGAATGCGCTGCCAGCGGTGGTAGTAGAAGCAGATACATTAGGGACATTTAAGCGACTCTTGGATAGGTACATGGATGGATAGTAGAATGAAGGGTAGGTAGGTAGTTTGATCTTAGAGTAGGTTAAAGGTTCGGCACAACATCGTGGGCCGAAGGGCCTGTACTGTTCTATGTTCTATGTTCTATCAAAGCTATCCTGTGGAATAATGGCTATCCCGAACAGATCATTGCTCGCTGTGTATCACACATACTCACAAATGGGCCTAAAGCCGCCACTTTCAGACCTTAAAAGTACCCAATCTACCTCAAATTACCCTGGAAGGGTAACGTATATCAAAAATGTGAGCAACTGGTGAAGCTAGCCATTTCACACTGCTACTATGTAGTAGCAACACGAGTGGTATGTTCCATTAACAGGATGCTACCGTCAAGCCAAAAAGACATTCTGCCTACCATACAAATGAGTAATGTTGCACATGAATTTCAGTGCCGGCGTGATGCCAGGTACGACTTGCGGATTGAAACGAACAGCACATCCCTTCGGCTGTTCGCAATACGCAGAGTACTGACCATACTCAACCAGCCCGTGCTCGCAAAACTCAGAACATAACGTCCAACGATAGATGTGATTCCGCGATTGAACAGCACTTGCTGAACAATCCTGAGTGTGCTAAGAATTACACTAACAACCACTTTAAGATTATCAGTCGGGTTCACAATGCACTTGCTAGAAGCTACAAACATTCATATGCAGGGACATATCCGCTGCAGGCAAATGGAACATGCCCAGGCCTTGCATCTTTTTTGAAGTAAACAAAAGCGTGAGGGAAAATAGTTCCCTGATGCATTGTTCATGGTAATGCCTTGACCAATCAGAGTTGACTTGCCAATCAATCAGCAGCCCTTTCTCATGCAGTATAAATTGTTGCCCCCCAGCCTTTTGAAATTTGGCATTCTTGCGCCTGTCCTGATGAATGCAAGGTGAAAAGCTTGACATCATGGTTGGAAATTTATGCTCTCCCCACCCCGGCGGGTTTGGAGGCAGGGAGAGCATAAAATTAAGTGGGACGGTGGCTCCCGCCTCCACTAAAATTTAGTCCAGGACGGGAAGGCCGTTCCAATTGACCCCTAATTAAGGGCCTCTTCCCGCCGCAGACACAATTACCCATGAGGCGGGCAGCAATGCACAAAAAAATCATGCAGCTGCTTCCCGGCTGCGGGTGTCCCTTGTTCAAAGGCATTTATTTAATGCTTGAACGAGGGACCCAACATCAGGAATGGGGGGGAGCACTGAGGGCCACCTCCCTTACCCTTTCTGCCAACGCCGACCCCTCCCCACCCCACCCCACCCACTACCCCTCCCCCGCATCTTGCAAGACACCTCCGACCCTTACCTACATTGAGCCTGGTTCCAGCGTCGCTTCTCAGTGTCTGGTAGCTGCAGCTAGAGCAGCAGCCACCACCTCCGTGGTGATGCTGCGGCTGCCGGTCTCTCATTGGCTGGCAGGTCTACGAGGCTGGGACTTACGGCGGCAGGGTCCTAAATCATATGGAAGAGCCTCCATTGTCCAGTTAAGTGCCTGATTGGCACTAAATTCAGTGGGCCTTCTGTACAAGAGCTGATGCGAGGATCTTGGCATCGGTTTCCCCTGACATCTAGACCCCCACCACCAGCACAAAATTCCACCCATGTCTCTTTTTTTCAGAAATACTCAAGTTCTGTACTACCAAGTAAAAAATAATGAGACTGAAGGTAGAAAAATCTCCAGGACCCAATGGTTTCCACCCCAGGGTATTAGAACAATTAGATGAGGAAATTGTAGATGCTCTAGTCTTGACCTTTCAAAACTCTCTTGCTCAGGAATTGTCCTGAATCCTGTCGGATTCAAAAATTGCCACCGGAGCAGCATTTCCATCCACTGACTAATCTATGGGCAAAGACAAACTAATATTTTTAATAGGAAAAGAAACTGCATCAAACCCTATGATGTCAGATGCTCCAGTGGCAGTCAGCTTATCCAGCAAGCTAAGCCATCCATAGAATTGTACAGCACAGATTCGGCCCATAATGTTATCATTCGGAGCAGGAAGGTGCCAGGTTTGGTTCCTATTCTAGGTGAGCAAGGTGCATTACAGTGGGCCTTAGCATACCTCTTATTGACAGCAAAATTCACCCAGCGGTATCCACTTTTGATCAATGTTCAGTAGTCCATGATGGAAAGATCGCATGTGTGGTTGTTAGTATAGGGCAGGATGGGGCTTGATCTTATATCCTTCTTGATCAAACAGCCTGCTGGCACTCATCGATTAGATTCAAGACATGAATAATGGCAACTGGGAAAGGAACAGAGCATGACCAGTGCTACTAGAAATATATTCCAGCATGAGTAACCATCTTCAGGAGAGGAAGGCAGAAATTACTAAGCAGTCCACCACCCCTATAGAACCCATAGTGTCCTGTATGTGTGTATTATACATATATGTTGCTGGCCCGCACACACTGTTTACAGGCCTGCTGTATTCAGTCACACTAACCTTCCGATCTTTGGCTTGTAGATGTTCCTGCATTTCTCGAGGACTGGGAAATTTTGTCTTGTCCCAGGTGAAGTAGCGTTTTCCTTCAGTGTGGTCAATGTCCAGCCAGATCACATCATAAGGAATGTCGTTCAGATCAAAGCCAGCATCTACTTGTTTAATGTCATTTTCATCCTTGTAGCTATAGCGGCACTGGTGGTGACCCAATGCAAACAGAGGAGGAAGTGCCTGAGGACCTGGATGCCAAGCAGAAGATTATTCAACAGTCCAACAGGGAAAATACTTTAACAGTTTTTGTAAGAAATGATCAACTCCCCAAAATACTGAGTGGATAAAGACAGCACTCTGTATGTTGCTGAATCAAACAAACCAGAGAGTCCCAAGTCAGATTCCTGGGTTGGTCTGCGTTCGCTGCTAATAGCTGGGGAGCTATTGTTGGTGTCAATTACTTCTCATGTTCTTATGTTCAATCTCTCTGGGCTAGGAAAAGGAAAATCAGCCAAGAACCCTCCTGCTCACCAATCCAATAACTCCAACTAGAAAGTGTAAATGTTAGGTGAGGACAGGATTGGACTCAACTACTGGAAATACTCAGGCAGCACCTGTGGAGAGATAACGTTTCAGGTCGATAAACTTCCATTAGAAGTGAAAAAAATTAGGGATGTCTTTATTTCAGATTTCCAGTATTGCAGCATTTTGCTTTTGCATTGAGTCAAGTGATTTGCCCCACACAGTCAATATACCTGCCTACTCACTATCTAGATGCAAATATGTAGAAAACAGCCATTTGGGCAAGGTACATGAGGGCATTTGGCATCTACAGAACTGTACCCCAGCATGGATCAGGAGCTTCAGGAAAAGAGGAGAGACAAGGAAAAGAGGAATGTCTGAGGAACAAAAAAATTTACTGCTTGCTTGTTGGAAATCAATGAATGTGAATAGTAAATCTGCAGGATCACTTGTGCAATGTAACTGAATAAATATAACACATTACCCTGTTCACAAATATATTCTAGTTAATTGCACTGTAATTCTGGTACCTTAGTTACACTCAGGAATAAAGCATTGCTGAGAACACCGTCTTGCCCTACTGATTGCTGTACTCTGCATCCTGTCTGGTCTTTGATTAGAGACATACCTTACTTGCTTATAGTCAGTCACCCTCATACCTGTCAGCCTTGAGTATTGGTTGAAAACATCAAAAGCACTGGGACCCATCAGGATAAATGCATCGATTATCCCACTCTCAGACATCCAGCGAACATCTGTTCTCGGCAACACATCATCATCTGTCTTTAATTTCTTTGTCTTGCCCAATGCGGTCTATAAGAATAATAAGAAAATGTGTCCAGCTATTAGCTCATTGATGACTAAACAATATGGATGCATGGGGAAATCCTTCATATACACCTCTATTCCACTGCCTTCATCCAATTGCTCCCAGTTCACTCCACAGCAGTGTTTCCTAAACATTCTCAAAACAGTTCATGACCACGAGCTATGCAATCTGTTACTGGTAAACCTAACATGTAATGATCCTCTGAGAGAATTCACAACACAAGCGATATGAGCAGGAAATGGAATCGATATTACATTTCATATTTTACACTTCCTTATAATGAAAACAGGCTTTCTTTTGATGTGTTAAAATAATCTAGAATTGTGATGGATTTTTATTTGCTCTGGGTATCATTGATCTCCTTCACATTCTTCATATCTCATTCCAGACCTTTATCCCATCGTGCAGCATTGTCAACTATGTCACTAGCCAATCTGTGCTCCAACCTCACTTTGATGAACGCCAGTAACCGAACTGGTGCTAGTTCAGAGATAAATGTTGGCCAGGACACTGGGTGAAAAACAGCTGACAGGCGCAATGGAACAATATTTTAATATTTCATCTGAAAGAATGCACCTTTAACAGTGCAGCACTCCTTCAGCATTGCATTGAAGTGCCAGCCTAAATTACCTGTTCAAGTCCTTGAACCCATATTGTTCTGGCTCAAGAGTTGAGAGGGCTACCACTGAGCAGTGGTTGAGACAGATGGGCTGAATTTTTGAAGTGGGTTCCAGGATGATTTCTGGGTCCCAGCCCCGCGCCTGAGCTGCATTGCTAGCGTGCCACGATCTTCAAATGGTAATGCCATAATTGGGCAGGAGGCGAGCTTGGTGCCCAATTAGTGGTGCCGAGCGTCAGCAAGAGGCAGGAGCTGCCTGCAGAGTGTGAGCGGCAAAGGCAGGCGGCAGAAATGATGGGGCCTGCCACTGCTGCTGCCTTGCCAATGACAATAGGCAGCTCCTTAGAGGGCCACCAGATTAAAGAGATGAAGCAGTGCTTCCAGAATGAAAAGAAAGTCCTGCGCTTGGCCTGGTGCAAGATCCCTGTGCGCAGAAGTAAAACTGCCTCCCGCCCGCTGTGAGCCCGATAGCTGTACACTATCGCGCACCAGACTGGTCAGGCTCACCAGAATCAGCTTTGAAAAATATTTTCTTTCATACATGGGATGTGGACGTCGCTGCCAAGGCCAGCATTTGCCACCCATCCCTAACTGCCCTTGACAATTGACAATACTAGGCCATTTCACAGGACAGTTTAAAGAGTCAGCCACTTTTCAGTGGATCTGGAGTCACATGTAGGCCAGACCAGGTAAGGACGGCAGATTTCCTTCCCTAAAGGACATTAGTGAACCAGATGAGTTAAAATTGCAGCGCGGACCTCCCCCACCCCGGCCCCTTAACGAGCTCTTTCAAGGGCTTAATGGGCCCTTAAGTGGAAGCGAACGACTGCCTCGTTCCCTGCCCTGCCCTCACTTTGAAAATTTCGGACTGTTCCGGAGGCATCAGGTTCCAGGGACGACCTCCAGGCCCATGATTTTCAAATCATGTCCGCACCAGGTCCTGACCCCACAGCCTTTTGAAACTCCGGCCTATATATATCCCAGGGCACCTAAGGAGACCAGGGGAGAAATCTGTAGGTACTAACAAGAATCTCAAAGGCTAAAACCAAAGGCAGTACTTGAAACAAAATGTTTTTAAATGTCAAATCTGACCAAGGCAACTTGTTAGCCATCTGACTCCCTGGCCAGACATCATTACAGAGATATAAGGAACAACTAGTATGGATTTAGAAGAGGAAGATTCCACCTGACAAATCTCCTTGATTTCTTTGAAAAGTAGGTGGTAGCACACCCTATTGTTGCCAATGAAGACACCAATAGCCGTTATAGAGGAGGGGCCACTCCTGGTGAATAATGGAAATTGGTAGATAATTGAGAGTCCCTAGATTATGGTCTTTTGTAGGTGGTACAGTGAATCCCTACACTGGATAATGCTGCAATTATTTAGACTTTCAGAAAGCATTTGGCAAAGGTCAGTGCAACAGAGTCCTTACAAATACAAAAGCAAAAGACTGCAGATGCTGGAAATATGAAATAAAAACAGAAAATGCTGGAAATATTCAGGCTGAATCTGTGGAGAGAAAAACAGAGTTAACATTTCATCAGAACTGGCAAAAGTTAGAAATGTCATAGGTTTTGAACAAGTGACAGGGAGAAGGGGGAAGAACAAAAGGGAAGGTCTGGGATCAGGTGGAGGGCAGGAGAGATTAAATGACAAAAAGTTTCATGGTACAAAGTCAAGGGGAATGGTAATGGGACAAGATGGAACAAGTAAAGAAACAAAAGATGTGTCTGGATGAGGTGCACATTGGCAAGATAGCAGGTGTACAAACACAATATTTAGTTGGGGGAAATTTCTACTCATCCAGTACTGTATGTCAGACAAGCAGTGTGATAATTTAGAGACAGTGGAGGGGTTGAGAGAGGTGGTGGTAAGGTAGAGTTGGGTGTCGTCAGCAAACATGTAGGAACTGACTCTGTGTTTCAGGTGATGTTGCCAAGGGACAATGTGTAGATGAGAAATAGGATGTAGCCAAAGATAGATCCTTGGCCAGCAGTGGCAACGGTGGGGGACTGGGAAGAGAAGCCATTGCAGGTGATTCCCTGGTTGTGACTGATGGTGATCCCTGAAACATACTGACACAAACTTATTGTGATCCGCGCAAATACTGACAGGCTAACAGTGATTTCTGTAGCAATTGAAGTAACACTGATGTGTTTGCACGTCCCAACTTCTGAAAGACACTGTCAGTTACTCAAAGGAAAACAGTGCTATCATTACGGAAAGTAAGTTTGTTACTATAAGGTGCCAGTAACTGAACAAGTATAGGAAAAACTGCAGAAATATTGGGGATGGACAGAGATCTGCTGACCCTTAGGATTCCCTTGCAGACCGCTGGGGCCTATGGAGCTCAGTTCGAAAATGTATGTAGTAGATTCCTGTGAAACGTACACGAAAGAGACTTCAAATCCTCTTATTGAGAAATGCAAATGTCCAGAGTGCTGAACAACACTAAAGTTGAAAAGATATGAGAAAAGAGAAGCTGAGTCAAGAAACTGTGGCTTGAGACATAAAAGCCTATAGATTGCAGGAATGGGAAACAACATTTTTGTTACAACCGCTGGGGTTTACATGAAGGGTTGGAAAATGAACAATGAAAATGATTCTGAAGACAAAGATAAACCAGTTTGATTTCAGTTGTAATTCTGTTAACTCCTGTGCTTGACTTTATTCTGCAGCCATGTCAGAGCCATTAACATTAAACATTTGGTTGCAAAACATTTCCTGTTGGCAGATTGCCTATATTTTCCACGCAATGGCTGTAGCTAAGAATTTGATTGATGCCTTGGGAGGCTCTAAAGTGACTTATCACAGCTGGTTCTGACTCAAAAGGAATGAAATGTCAGGGAGATCAACCTGAATCCAAATTATGCAACAACCAGTATAGTGAAGTTTGACTCCAGAGCTCATATTTTACTGCCTTTGAACCAATTTAGGAACTCCTCGTACTGACTCTTTGAATCAATTACGAAATAAGCTGAGCATAAACTTAGCTTCACTGGTTGGGTTTGCCCATGTTAGCAGATATGTAAACATACCAACAGAGTTCCTTCAATAAGCGCTAGCGGACAGTTCATCGCACCGTGGGGTGGAATCTGGCAATCTCATGGGTAAACTGAGATGGAGGTCGGGCCCATAAAAATTCCAACAAAAATGTTCCAGGACATTTCTGGAGCAGTTTCCAGTGGTCTCTTTAAAGACACCCGACTAGGCCACTCACTGCCTGGTATAAATGGGAGAAGTGTGTATGACCTGTGTTGGACTGGCGTGCTATGCACCCATTTACAGGCCCCCCTGAAAATTGCATCAGGCAGGCCTTGGGTATCCAAAGGACGGTAGAGATGGCTCCCAGTTTTTTCACTGTCAGTTGTCAGTTTGTCAAACAATAAATGGGAAGATGGCAGTTGAAAATCACTCCAGTGTACCAGACTGAAGCTTCAGTGACTGCTGTAATCACCACAGGTTTACAGAGTGATTACAAACAGATACAGCCAGCAATAATTAGATTCAGATTCATTTAAACTGGGTTCGGGATTGAGACCTGTTTCATCAGGCTCCAACCTTTGGGATGGGACAGAAATTCTATTTGTACATGGAATTGAAATGGAAACTGAATCTTAACAGGTGCTTTCTGAAAATAGATACAGCATTCATCCCATTCCCTTTATGCATAGATCATATCATTTCCTTAAAAAAGTCCACCTCATTAATCAGGAGAACCTGCCCTTTACAAACTCTTACCAACTATCGCTGATTATCCCATGCCACGTCCTCATGTTGTGGACTCCAAAAGCTTCGCCAAAGCTGAGGTAAGATTAACCAACAACAAACTGTCCCCTCTGGTTAGAACACTGGATGAAAGAAGCCTGATGTAGTTGAAGAGGTGCCCGACCAGACAGTACACCCTCTCCAACTGTAAATGTAAGCAAAGGGTCATGGATGTCACTGAAATGGCCGATGCCATTCTAAGATTTGGTCACCAGAACTTGTGTTTTCAAGGCATCAGCCTTTGCTGAGTCAAAAGATCGTGGGTTCAAGTCCCACTGCAGATATACGAGTGCCTAATCTAGACTCAACTTACAGCAGTACTAAGGGAATGTTGTACTGTAGGGGGTCGCATCTTTCTCGTAAGGTATTAATCTAAAGTGCATCTGCCCTAGCAGGTGGATGTAAAATCTCCTTGGGACTTGACAAACAGGAGCAGTGAAGCTCCCCTGGTGTCCTGGCCAATATTGATCCTTTGAACAGCACAACCAAAACAGATTGCCTGGTCACTAATCTCAGTGCTATTTCTGGGACCTTGCAGTGTGCAAACTGGCTGCTGATTTTCCCTCCATTACAACAGTGACTATCTGTCAAAAGTAACCATTGACTATGTAGCTCTTTCAAACATCCTGAGGTCATAAAAAGCACGATTTAAATGCAAGGTGCTTCTTTTCTTTCTTAATGGTCATTTTCTCAAATTCAGACATAATTTATGTCACCTGACATAAAACACAGTATCCAATGTTGTAATACCTATCAATCATCAATTAGCACACATAAATAGCAAATGTAAACCCTGCACCCACCTTATTCTCTGTGTTCATGCTGATATCCACCAATGTCTCAGAAGCATTCAGCCAGAAAATCCCCATAGTTTGCTTTCGTTTGTGTGCAAGGAGGAGAGGTACAGAACCGTACACACTCATTCGGCTATACAGTTTACATGCAAATACATCCAGGTTATAGAGCCTGTAGGGTTCTTCCTGACTGCAAAGACAGAGGTCGATAAACCAATAATTGGTCTCTTTTTCTACAGTGATGTTACCCCGATTTTTCATACCCCATATTATATTTCCAGTACCCAAAACTCACTGCAGCCATGCATTAGTCACTTCCCAAAGGTTCAGTTTGTAGGCAGCATGTAATTGGCCCATACAAATCAGCTCTCAACCCCATATCCAGTCTGGCCTAGCTGATCTCAGCTGGGATGACAGCAATAATTTTACAACTGGCCTGAGCACTATATAGTGAATGAGGATAGGGAGAGGGGAGAAGTAATCATTCAGTGTCCCCATTTCTGATGTGTACCTAGTAACCCCAGCTGGAAAAGCCATGATTGGACTATGGATCGGGCTTGTGTCCAGTTGAATGACCTAAAACAATCATCTTGTACGCTACTTGGAAACAGAGGGTGTCTGGCACCAATGGAAATGTACTTGGCAGGAGTCTGTACCTTTAAGAGAAGAGGGGAACAAATTGGAGAAGTTTGAAGCAAAGGAAGTTAGAAACCAACTCAACCAGTGAGCTGCTGAGTGGCATCTACAACTCTGCTGTCTGCCCAGAGGTAAATCAATCCGAAGGACTTTTTTGTTGGTGAGGAGGGGGGCGTTATATTGAATGCTAAATGTCAATGAATCCCAGTTCCAGAAACATTCCCTTTGATAACATTCAATCTCTATGGGCAGACAAAAGCTGCCAAGTTAGCCCTGACTAGTTTTGATTATTTCATTTCAGATTGAAGTGGAGTGGATCCTGCAGACCCACCCATGGTTACAGATCTGGGAGAATCTGCCGCACAGGCAGTTGCTGCTGTTACAGGATTCCTAAGTTATTTCCCTCAATTGCGGCAGCTCCCACCTCGTAGTTCTCAGCCGCAAACTCTCTGTGTGCTCTGGAATTCCATAAACATGCTCGAACCCATGCAGTGAGAAATCCAACCCAACAGATGTAGGGCCTGTCAATGGAAGAAAAATACCGTAAGGGAATTCAGACTTTTTAAAAAGCCTCCACATCAATGTTCTTTCAAAAGTCACTCTCTTTTTAAAAAAATTGTTCCTTTCTTTCCAGAAGACAGAGCCTCATACTGCCCCCACCCCAGAAATGTATCCATATTTTCCTCCCTCTACAACCCTCATTAGACTTGTCTCCACAAGACAGCACTTCTTGCTCTCTCAATCTCCCTCTTACCCAACTCCTGACCTCTCCTTAGCCCGATGTTTGTTTTTGTGAGCAATTGCAGTTTCTGCTCCACCACTGCCACCATCAAAACAACTGTCAGGAATCTTCTTCTTAAAACTCTCATGGTTTGTCTCACAGTCATTTCCAGCCACCAGCCACTTCTAGGCTGCCCTTCCTTTCAAACTTCCTCAAATAGACCCACCTTTTCCATCACTCCCTGGTCAAATTCCTTCAGTCCAGCTTCCATCCCATTCTTCTTTGGCCTCATTATCTCGAGAGACAATGGATAAGCGCCTGGAGGTGGTCCATCCCATGCATAGCACCAAAGTCACCATGGTGAAGACACTGACTGCACCCAATGTGAATGCAACTGCAAAGTATTATTCCTCATGGACTGCTCTGCAGCCTTTGATACAGCTCAACCATTCCACCCCCTCCACTGTTTTGCCCTGTAGTCCACTTCCATGGCACTGCCCTGCTGGAGTTCTAATCTCATCTGTCTTAATGCAGTCCACACATTTCCTGCAGTAGCTTCTCCTGCCATCTGAGTACATCACACAGCGCCATTTCTGTTGCATTCTATTTTTGATATGCTTGCTGCCTCTTGGAGTCATCATCCATAAGGGAGATGTCAGCTTCCATGTTTTATCTCCCCACCACCACCCTAACTCCAAGCTATGAATGATCCAGAATTTTCCTTTATCTAAAAATCAGCAAAACTGAAGCTATGCTATCTCTCCCTTCCTTGACTCCATTCTCCTCCCCAGACTGTTCACAGCCTTGATGTCTCATTCAATCCTTGGCTGAGCCTTAAACCCTATGTTCAGTCCATATCGAGACTGTCAATTTCCACCTTCATAACATTGCCCACTTTTTACGCTGACCTCATACCCACTGCCGCTGAAGCTTTTACCTGTGCCTTTGTCACCTGTAAGCTCAAATCTTAAAATTCTTGCCTTCATCTACAAATTCCTCCACAGCCTTGCTCTACCATACTTCTACAACTCCCTGCAGCCCAATGTCCCAGCTTGCGATCTGATTCTGGATTACCGCATTTTCCTCCACTTCCCCATTTGGAGGGCAACCATCAAGGAAAAGAAGTACTAGTACCACCTATGTACTAAAAGGTCCCAAGATACTGCTCTCTGAAACTCTCTTCCACCGTGTTGTGTCTTTCCCCACCTTCAAAAGGCTCTCAAAATCTATTCAATTAGTTTCAACTTTCTCACCTTCCCAGCTCTTCTCCCAATTCCTGATTTGTGTTTGAATTTGTCCACTTCTTATGAAATGTCTTGCAATCTTTCACAATGTTAAATGCAATACGCAAGTGTAACTCAGTGTCAGCACTGCCAGATGCAAAAGTATTATTCCATGCATATCAATAGTGCAACTGTACCTAACCCTAAAGGCCATTCTCTTTGTGTGTGAGCCTACCAGCTATTTATCCAAGGATAACTGAACAGCCTGCTGACACTTGCTGTCGAGATATGGTAACCATTAACTATGGTCCAAGCTGATGGTTTATAAGGCCTTTGTTCTCAGCACTTTGCGGTATGGCTGTCAAACATGGGCTACTCACAGCTACCAGGAAAAGAAGCTCAATAATTTCCATCTTCACTGTCTGCGGCCCATTATGGATATATCCTGACAGGACAAAATCACAAATGCAGCAGTCCTCTCAAAGGCAGAGCTCCCAAGTGTGTTGGCACTAATCAAACGAAGGTGGCTTTGGTGGATCAGACACGTCAGCAGGATGGAGGATGGTCACATACCCAAGAACCTTCATAATGGTGAGGCAGCCATGGCCAGACGTCCCCTGGGACGCCCAAGTCTCCACTTCAAGGATGCTTGCAAGCATGACATTATTGTCAACTTTTGCATCTGGGAGTCATTAAATGGCAAAAGAGGGAAATGGCGACACATCCTGTACTACCAGGGCGGCCAGTGGCTACAACCGTTTGGCAACAGACTCCAACGTCAAAAGCAACAACTCACAGCATCACTGGCAGCTTCATGTGTAGCACTTGTGGGAGAACCTGCCTCTCAATGATTGGCCTTACAGCCATCAGCAAAGGTGCACCAACAGAAGACACCGCACCGATATGGATTGTTGCTGCATGTCCATCATCTTTCGTAGATGGAAGGATGCCAACCAACCAACTAGGGTCTAACATTTCATTGCAGCAGCTTTTTCGGGAGCAGAGAGTGCGAGCGAGTGAGCAGCTGGGAAGGTCAGTTTAAAGTAAACTTAATTTCCTTTTGTTTTCGGCGGAGACCAGGGGGCTGCTGGGTAAGTAACACCCTATATATTTGGGCCGTTTCTGAACCCGAGACACTACACCTGTAGTGTCTCCCACCCGCCCTCCTCCTCTAACCAAAAAAAAAGGACTCGGTGGTGTGTAGATAAGGTAAGGTTTTTTCTAGTTCTCTTTTTTGTTTTATCGTGTGATTGGTTAAAAACTTTTCGTTCCTTTTTCATTTAACTAAGTTTAAGTTTAAGATTAAAAATGGCAGGAGATCTCAGACCCGTGACATGCTCCTCTTGCTCAATGTGGGAGCTCAGGGACATGGCTGATGTCCCTGACTCCTTCACGTGCAGGAAGTGTGTCCAGCTGCAGCTCTTGTTAGACCGCATGACGGCTCTGGAGCTGCGGATGGACTCACTTTGGAGCATCCGCGATGCTGAGGAGGTCGTGGATAGCACGTTTAGCGAATTGGTCACACCGCAGATTAGGATTGCTGAGGGAGAAAGGAAATGGGTGACCAAAAGGCAGAGAAAGAGCAGGAAGGCAGCGCAGGTGTCCCCTGCGGTCATCTCCCTCCACAACAGGTATACCGTTTTGGATACTGTTGAGGGAGATGGCTCACCAGGGGAAGGCAGCAGTAGCCAGGTTCATGGCACCGTGGCTGGCTCTGCTGTTCAGAACGGCGGGAAAAAGAGTGGAAGGGCTATAGTCTTAGGGGATTCGATTGTAAGGGGAGTAGATAGGCGGTTCTGTGGTCGAAAACGAGACTCCCGAATGGTATGTTGCCTCCCAGGTGCACGGGTCAGGGATGTCTCAGATCGGCTGCAGAATATTCTGAATTTAGGGAGTTAGGAGCCAAGTTAAAAGTAGGACCTCAGAGGTAGTAATCTCAGGATTGCGACCAGTGCCACGTGATAGTCAGAGTAGAAATGAAAGAATAGTCAGGATGAATGCGTGGCTTGAGAGATGGTGCAGGAGGGAGGGGTTCAGATTTTTGGGACATTGGGACCGGTTCTGGGGGAGGTGGGACTATTACAAATTGGACGGTCTACACCTGGGCCGGACCAGTTGCATTACTGGTCAAAGAGGATATCACAGCTGTGCTGAAGGAAGGCACTATGGAGGACTCGAGCTGTGAGGCAATGTGGGCAGAACTCAGAAATAGGAAGGGTGCAGTAACAATGTTGGGGCTGTACTACAGGCCTCCCAACAGCGAGCGTGAGATAGAGGTACAAATATGTAAACAGATTATGGAAAGCTGTAGGAGCAACAGGGTGATAGGAGATTTTAATTTTCCCAACATTGACTGGGATTCACTTAGTGTTAGAGGTCTAGATGGAGCAGAATTTGTAAGGAGCATCCAGGAGGGTTTTCTAGAGCAGTATGTAAATAGTCCAACTCGGGAAGGGGCCATACTGGACCTGGTGTTGGGGAATGAGCCTGGCCAGGTGGTTGACGTTTCAGTAGGGGACTACTTTGGGAATAGTGATCACAATTCCGTAAGTTTTAGAATACTCATGGACAAAGACGAGAGTGGTCCTAAAGGAAGAGTGCTAAATTGGGGGAAGGCCAACTATACCAAAATTTGGCAGGAGCTGGAGAATGTAGATTGGGAGCAGCTGTTTGAAGGTAAATCCACATTTGATATGTGGGAGGCTTTTAAAGAGAGGTTGATTAGCGTGCAGGAGAGACATGTTCCTGTGAAAATGAGGGGTAGAAATGGCAAGATTAGGGAACCATGGATGACAGGTGAAATTGTGAGACTAGCTAAGAGGAAAAAGGAAGCATACAAAAGGTCTAGGCGGCTGAAGAAAGACGAAGCTTTGAAAGAATATCGGGATTGTAGGCGCAATCTGAAACGAGGAATTAAGAGGGCTAAAAGGGGTCATGAAATATCTTTAGCAAACAGGGTTAAGGAAAATCCCAAAGCCTTTTATTCATATATAAGGAGCAAGAGGGTAACTAGAGAAAGGATTGGCCCACTCAAGGACAAAGGAGGAAAGTTATGCGTGGAGTCAGAGAAAATGGGTGAGATTCTAAATGAGTACTTTGCATCGGTATTCACCGAGGAGAGGGACATGACGGATGTTGAGGTTAGGGACAGATGTTTGATTACTCTAGGTCATGTCGGCATAAGGAGGGAGGAAGTGTTGGGTATTCTAAAAGGCATTAAGGTGGACAAGTCCCCAGGTCCGGATGGGATCTATCCCAGGTTACTGAGGGAAGCGAGAGAGGAAATAGTTGGGGCCTTAACAGATATCTTTGCAACATCCTTAAACACGGGTGAGGTCCCGGAGGACTGGAGAATTGCTAATGTTGTCCCCTTGTTTAAGAAGGGTAGCAGGGATAATCCAGGTAATTATAGACCGGTGAGCATGACGTCAGTGGTAGGGAAGCTGCTGGAGAAGATACTGAGGGATAGGATCTATTCCCATCTGGAAGAAAATGGGCTTATCAGTGATAGGCAACATGGTTTTGTGCAGGGAAGGTCATGTCTTACCAACTTAATAGAATTATTTGAGGAAGTGACAAAGTTGATTGATGAGGGAAGGGCTGTCGATGTCGTATACATGGACTTCAGTAAGGCGTTTGATAAGGTTCCCCATGGTAGGCTGATGGAGAACATGAAGGCGCATGGGGTCCAAGGTGTACTAGCTAGATGGATAAAGAACTGGCTGGGCAACAGGAGACAGAGAGTAGCAGTGGAAGGGAGTTTCTCAAAATGGAGACGTGACCAGTGGTGTTCCACAGGGATCCGTGCTGGGACCACTGTTGTTTGTGATATACATAAATGATTTGGAGGAAAGTATAGGTGGTCTGATTAGCAAGTTTGCAGACGACACTAAGATTGGTGGAGTAGCAGATAGTGAAGGGGACTGTCAGAGAATACAGCAGAATATAGATAGACTAGAGAGTTGGGCAGAGAAATGGCAGATGGAGTTCAATCAGGGCAAATGCGAGGTGATGCATTTTGGAAGATCCAATTCAAGAGTGAACTATACAGTAAATGGAAAAGTCCTGGGGAAAATTGATGTACAGAGAGATTTGGGTGTTCAGGTCCATTGTTCCCTGAAGGTGGCAACGCAGGTCAATAGAGTGGTCAAGAAGGCATACGGCATGCTTTCCTTCATCGGACGGGGTATTGAGTACAAGAGTTGGAAGGTCATGTTACAGTTGTGTAGGACTTTGGTTCGGCCACATTTGGAATACTGCGTGCAGTTCTGGTCGCTACATTACCAAAAGGATGTGGGTGCTTTGGAGAGGGTGCAGAGGAGGTTCACCAGGATGTTGCCTGGTATGGAGGGCGCTAGCTATGAAGAGAGGTTGAGTAGATTAGGATTATTTTCATTAGAAAGACGGAGGTTGAGGGGGGACCTGATTGAGGTGTACAAAATCATGAGAGGTATAGACAGGGTGGATAGCAAGAAGCTTTTTCCCAGAGTGGGGGATTCAATTACAAGGGGACACGAGTTCAAAGTGAAAAGGGAAAAGTTTAGGGGGGATATGCGTGGAAAGTTCTTTACGCAGAGGGTGGTGGGTGCATGGAACGCATTGCCTGCGGAGGTGGTAGATGCGGGCACGATAGCGTCTTTTAAGATGTATCTAGACAGATACATGAATGTGCAGGAAGTAAAGAGATACAGACCCTTAGAAAATAGGCGACAGGTATAGAGGGAGGATTTGGAGCGGCGCAGGCTTGGAGGTCCGAAGGGCCTGTTCCTGTGCTGTAATTTTCTTTGTTCTTTGTTCTTTATTAGTCTCACATTACCTCCATAAACATGCATTTTCCAATGGTCACTGATCAAGTGCAGAAGCCCGAGGCAAATTTTTTTTCCCACTTGCCCATGAGTTCAGAACCCAAGTGTAGTGCTAACGTGTATTTCACCTGGAATCATCTTACTGAACATGGCACAACATTTTTTAACCCGTTTTCCAACTACTTCTTAGCTCTCAGCCAATGTTGTTCCATAGTTGTACACTTGCAAGTGCAGGGTGCAACCGGATTCTTGCTTCCCTCCTTAGATGTGTCTGCCACCTTTCCCAGCTGGACTGGCAGAGTGAGAAAACTCAGTGTGGGGACATCACAAGCAGCATTTCACACCTTATCAGTCTGTGACAAAGCGCAAGGGAAAAATAAAGCAACTCAGAACATAATACAGACAACCCAATTACTTCAGTAATGATAGCTACTCTCTGTATAAGAAAAAGATTAGCTCTGTACCATGGTAATTTTACAGTACAACATTAGACTACCATTAAGAGGAACTGTTTTTACCTCCCCACCCCCCCCCCCACCCATTCCTGATTGTTCAATCCTGATCTAGTCTAGTCTAGTGTAGAATTGAGGCTAAAAGGCTCAAAGAATCCAGGCTCAATTTCAAATCATAAATTCGAATCATAAAATCCCACAGCACAGAAGGAGTCCACTGTGCCTGTGCCACCTTTTTAAAAGAGCTGTCCAATTTAGTCCCACAACCCAGCTTTTTCCCTACAACCTGACAAATTAGTCTTCTTCAAGTACATTCCCAATTGTCTTTACTATGGAATCTGAATCCATCACACTTTCAGGTAGGGGGTTCCATATCTGAACAACACTCTTTGCGAAGAAATATCTCCTCATTTCTCCTCTCATTCTTTTCCCAATTGTTTTAAATCTATGACCTCCAGTACCTGACACACCTGCCAGAGGAAAACAGCTTCTCCCTACTTGTTCTATTAAAACCCCTTCACAATTTTGATTACCTCTATTAAGCCTCCCCTTCTTCTATGTTCAAAGGAGAACAATCCCAGCTTCTCCAATTACTCTACATAACAGTCAGTCCTTCATCGCTGGTATCATCCTGATAAACCTCCTCTGTGCCTTCTCGAGGACCTTGACATCCGTCCTAAAGTGTGGTGCCCAGAATTGTACATAAAGGTATAGAATAACTACCTTGTTTTTGTATCAAATGCCACTATTTACAAAGTCTAGTATCCAATATGCTTTCTTCATTGCCTTCTCAACTTGTCCTGCCACCTACAAAGATTTGTGACTGGTCACCTGTTATGCTCACATGAAGTGCAGTGATTGAAAATCCCAGAACTCAAACTGAAGCAATATAAAAATGGACTTTTAAAAAGTGGACAATGTGCTGGAAAAAAATGGCCACCGAAGGTCAAACTTGTATATTCAAACTGTCTTACTGTCTCGAAAGAACAAAAGAATGCATTCACAGCTAAGAGGTGTCAATTACACCCATCCTGACCCATCAAGAGACAGTTTTGAATTGAATGGGTTCTTCTAAAACAAAGAAGATGTGAAGCAGGCATATCCTGGGCCACTGCCGGTCACCACAGGGCGGAAGTTCAATGTCTCTCAACAGAAGCAAGATGTGAGACCATTTTGACCTTAAAAGTAGCCCTCTGGAGGGAGACAGAGATCCAGGAAAAACATCACAAACGCCTGTCCAGCTGAGGGCTGGGAGAAAATCCAGCAAGCCAAAAGAATATGCCCTGCTGTGACTTCTACACTTCAACTTGTGCAGCAAAGAACTGAAAGTGATCCCCTGTCTTCAGGCTGAAATTTCAACCAACAAAGAAATCTACAAACAACCCAGGCCTGCAACTTTAAAAAGAGAAGTTGACCTCCTAGAAGATGCAACAGGTTTCCCATGAACCCCGAAAACCTACCTCACTTCAAACCACTTAGACCTTTTCTACTCTATCTGTCTCTTTGTGTGTGTGTGTATGTATGTATGTGTGTGTGTGCGCGTGTGCGCGCGCGCGAGCGAACTTGTGTGTGTACGTGCAGTTGCGACAATTTCAGGAATGCATGTTGCTCAATAGATAATTAATCTTCTGTTTTAAACCTACAAGAAAACCTGTCACTGTCTGTTTATTTGACAAATAAAACTCGCAGGGGTTAAAACCCTAGTAACAAAAACACTTGCTGTGGTTAGTTGGGAGTTGAACAGTGGGGACCACCCACACCCCTCACCATGTGGCCATAACACACTCTAGATCCATCTGTTCTGGCACCCCCTCAAAATAGTACCTTTTAGATTCTACTGCCTCTCCATGTTATTTCTCCCTAAGTGCATCACTTCACACTTAATCCCCTTTAAGTTGCACCTGCCATGTATTTGTCCGTTTCACCAGTTTGTCTATGTCCTCCTGAAGTCTGCTACTATCACATTCACTATTTACTACACTGTCAAGGAAGCGGGTTGAAATCAACTGTGTTTCCCACTCCTGTTCACTATCCAGTATGTTTTTTAAAAAGACTGAACAAGTTGACATTGGGTGAAGACCAAATCTGAACTGGCAGTGATGCCACCATAATTGAATAGCTTGCTGACGCTCAAAGCTTAAACATGAAGAACGACTTCTTGGACAAGGTATTAGAAGGCAGCGACCATACCCAACAAGAATCAACACATTCAGGGCAACAGAGGCAAAGTATGGGATAAATCTTTGAAAAAAAATGTAAAACTTGAATGTTGAGTGGACAGTCATTCAGGATGAATTTAGCCCAATATGCAAAATTCTGATTCTAGGCTGGGCTTCCATATCAAACAATACATGGCCTTGATCACCATGCAGTTAATGGGACAGTTGTCAGCAACTTCCAATCAATGGTTTAGAAGCTGCTCGCCCTGCCTTCCCACCTGGAGAAGACAGAAAAGTGCTGTTGGGTTGCAGCAGGGACCTAATTAGAAGTAGCATTTAAAGAAGAAATACCCAATTTAAGCAGTGTACGTATTTTTAATCAGAAATCCAGCATATATCAACATTGAATGTTTCTACCATAAACTAAGGAAGTGACGTTGCAAGATAACTTGCTACTTTGTCATCATCCATAAAGGATCACCCTAGTCTTCAAAACAAACAACAATAAGTACGTACGTGTGTATTAAACAAAACCTGATTGCAATGTGGGCAGAACTATCAGATACCTGACAGTTACAATTAAAGGGATCGTATCAGATAGCTTACAGTAACAATTAAAGGGACAATGTCAGATACCCTACAGTTACAACTAAGGGGATGATGTCAGATATCCCACAGTTACAATTAAAGGGACAATGTTAGATACGCTACAGTTACAACTAAGGGGATGATGTCAGATGTTAGAATTAAAGGGACAATGTCAGATACACTACAGTTACAAAGAAGGAGAAATTGCTTACATTGTAGTGGAAGGGGAACAACAATATGTGATCAAGATTTATCCAGTTTATGCCATGAGCTGGATTCAGAGTCCAGCCACAACTGCAGAATAACTGTGCATGTGCAAAACTTGTGCATGCTTCAAAATGTTACAAATTTAACTTCACTGTTATGGTCACAGAGCTTCCCAAAGAGTGGAAACATCCAGCTAGGCATCAAATTTCTAACAGAAGAAATCTGCTTGGCCACTGGAGACACTCTTTTGTCTTTGAGAGCAAAGCCTCCTTATTGGGTTGTTTCCAAAGACAGTGCTGTAAAATAAATGGATTATTGAAGGAAGGCTGTCCTGTTTGCAAGTGTGGCTGTGCAGCTTGTCCACTTAGCCCTGTCACCTGTTAAGCTATCTCATCTGACTTTTTAACTTGGTGATACTACTGTGACAGTCAAAAGAAGCAAGAGACAAGGTGAAATCAAACAAAGTACTGGTTTCTTAACACAGAAATACTACAAAGATACTACTCACCATTAGATTTGGTATCTATAAATTCATGAAATTGCTCCTTCCACAATCCTAGATCTTCTTCACTCTCCTGCAAATACAAACCACAATCAAAAATTACAGAACAGCTTGCTGGGCCCAGCATTGCATCTAGTTTAACGGAGTTTAAGCTGGGGCTTCACCACTGGGTACCATGTACCACATGGTGTAGTGCTGAGCTATACAGACCAGGCAGACTGCTGTGTTAGATCTCAGTGGAGCAACAGTAGGAGGATCACGATACTTGGCCTCAGTACTGAGCTGAGGACGGGGAGGAGTTGAGGAGGGGGAGGAGTTCAGCAGGGCCCCAGATTTTTACCATTAATTAGTGACCTATATGGCAAATGTTGCATGAGGGCAAGATTGGATCTGTTCAGACAATCTGTGGAAGCTCACTGGCTCGGCTCACACATGGCCACTTGGTTGAACTGCATGCCAGCACCTTCAGATGTCCAAGGGGAAGAAAGTTGAAAGAAGGAAAACTCTAACACTTTAAAAGAAGCCTAACATTCAATTTGTAACAACACAGAACTGAAAGTAGCTCTAACTTCAGAGTTTCATGCCCATGCTGGTAGAACAACCTTGGGGTGAAATTCCTCTTCAACAAACAGGAGAACACGTGTTGTTTGTCCAGAGTTAATGCACCACAAATGAGATTGTATTCTCAGACGTTATGTTCTGAAGTCACGCATTCTCGTGCATCAGTAACTATACAGTAAAACAGGTACCCTTACGATTTTCATCATCAAAAGCGGCATTTCACCGCCGTTATTTATGATGTAGCATTGGCTTTTAGGGTCAAAACTGTGGCCAGAAAACACTGCGGTCACCCACCTGGCTGTCTGAAGCACCTTTGCTCTTGCCTTTATTAGTACAATGGTTTTACCATAGCTGTGGAAAATACAGGGGAGGAGGGGTTGAGTTTAACATTTTAAAACACAGCATAAGTGCATCTTGTTGCCTGTGTGGCACATTGGAATCTGTGTAGGCTTGAATAATTCTTTTCCACCCAAACTCTCCACAGCTATAAGGGGGCACTGTTCCGAGCAGTGGTGGCAAAACTGATGCACTAATGTTATTGGCGAGGAGGGAGGCTCGAGTAGGCTCCGAGCACTTAGCCCTGGTTTCCTATCCCCCACCAGTGACTGCATTCTCCTCGTGGCCTGGTTGTAAAAGTGGGAAAAAAAAACCTGAAGCGGCATTCTGGCACCTCTGACATTCAGAAACTCAGCTTTTTGGAAACTGCACCTTTATAGTGCAGAAGAACAATGAATAGCTATCTTTACGAGGTTCTCCTGAAGACTGTCAATAAAGGAGAGAAAATAACTCAGCCATTATGATCAGAAACTAAAACACTTATCTCTGGTCTGTGCTACACTGGTTTTCAATCTCAGTAAGGCAGCAATAAAAAAGAAAGAATTTTTATATAATACCAAAGTGCTGCACAGCTAATGAAATACTTTTGAAATGTTGTCACTTTTGTTAAAACACTGTAGTCAATTTGCTGGTCTCACAAATAGCAATAATATGTTTTTGTGATATTGATTAAGGAATAAATGCTGGCAGGGACATTGAGACAACTCCCCTGCTCTTCTTCAACTACTGCCAAGGGTTCTTTTACATCCACCTGAGAGGGCAGATGGGTCTAGTAGCCCAGAATTTGCTGGACTGCAGCATCTTTTCTTAAAAATAACTGGGAGGTTGGGGGCGAGCTGCCATTTTTGCAAGGCTAACAGTGAAGCACTGCAAATTGTTCAGCAATTTGTGACGATTTGCAAATAACTGGGTAACACAAGTTGCTGGACGATTTGCAGACTAATAATGGCAAGCGCCATTTTATATGCAGTTATTTAGCCAGTAAATTCTGAGCTATTACATCATCCAAAAGATGGCAGCTCTGATTGTGCAGCACTTCCTCAGTATGGCACTGAAACGTCAACCTAGATTATATGCTCAGGTTTCTATAGAAGGTTTTAAACACATGACGTTCTGAGTCAGATGCAAAAGTGCTACTACTGAGCCAAAGCCAACACTGAGGAATGTGACTGACAGTAAAAATCTGTTTAAAGGACATTCCCACTGCCCCAGCAGGAGACACACTGCAGCACCATATAGACCATTTGATGATCAGCCACATATTTATCCTTACAACCTCCAGTCCCACTTTCAGCTAGATATTCAACTGAGTCTTTATTAAAAAGAAATAAGGTTAGAAGATGCTGGAAGTACACAGCAAGTTAGTCAGCACCTGAAATAGAAAGACAGGTTAATGGTGGAACTTTTGCAACCCAACCAAATCTGCTGAAGGGTTTCATTCACAAGAATTAGGAACAAGGGTAGGCCATTCGACCCCTCGAGCCAGCTCTGCCGTTCAATAAGACCAGGGCTGATCTGGTTGTGGCCTCAACTCCCCTTTCCTGTCTCCCTCCCCATAACCCTTGACTCCCTTGTCGATCAAAAATCTATCTAACACAGCCTTGAATACATTCAATGACCAGGTCTCCACTGCTCTCTGGAGAAGAGAATTCCACAGACTAATGATTTTCTGAGAAAAAAATTTCTCCTCATCTCTGTCTTGAACAGGAGACCTTTAATTTTTTAAACGGTATCCCCTTGTTCTAGATCCCCCCCACAAGGGGAAACATCCTCTCAGCATCCACCCTGTCAAGTCCCCTCAGGATCTTATATGTTTCAATAAGATCACCTCTCAGTCTTCTAAACTCCAATGGGTATAGGCCCAACCTGTTCGGCACAGTGGCGCAGTGGTTAGCACCGCAGCCTCACAGCTCCAGGGAGCCGGGTTCGATTCTGGGTACTGCCTGTGCGGAGCTTGCAAGTTCTCCCTGTGACCTCGTGGGTTTTCGCCGGGTGCTCCGATTTCCTCCCATAGCCAAAGACTTGCAGGTGATAGGTAAATTGGCCGTTGCAAATTGCCCCTAGTGTAGGTAGGTGGTAGGGAATATGGGATTACTGTAGGGTTAGTATAAATGGGTGGTTGTTGGTCGGCACAGACTCGGCGGGCCGAAGGGCCTGTTTCAGTGCTGTATCTCTAAAATAAAAATAAATAAAACATTTCCTCATAAGATAACCCCTTCCTCCCAGGAATTAGTTGAGTTCTCTGAACTGCTTCAAATGCAATTATATCCTTTTTTAAGCAAGGGGACCAAAACTGTACACAGTACTCCAGATGAGGTCTAACTATAAGGCCCTGTACAGGGGTAACAAAACTTCTCTATTTTTATACTCGATTCCCTTTTGCAATAAATGGCAACATTCCATTTGCCTTCCTAATTACTTGCTGTACCTGCATATTAATGTTTTGTGATTCTCATACCAAGACACCCAGATCCCTCTGTACCATAGAGTTCTGCAATCTCTCTCTATTCAGATAATATACTGCCTTTCTATTCTTCCTGCCAAAGTGGACAAGTTCACATTTTCCCACATTATACTCCAGCTGCCAAATTTTTGCCCACTCACTTCACCTACCTAAATCCCTTTGTAGACTATGGCCTCTTGACACTTACTTTCCTATCTATTTTTGTGTCATCTGCAAATTTAGCAAGCATGCATTCAGTCCCTTCATCCAAACCATTGATGTAGATTGTAAACAGTTGAGGGCCCAGCACTGATCCCTGTGGTACTCCACTGGTAACTGTTTGCCAACCTGAAAATGACTCATTTCTCCCTACTCTCTGCTTCTTGTTAGCTGACCAATCCTCTATCCATGCTATTATGTTGCTTCCTACACCATGAGCACTTACTTTGTGCAGTAAAGTTTGATGTAGCACCTTATCGAATGCCTTTTGGAAATCCAAGTACACCACATCTACAGGTTCCTCTTTATCTACCTTGCTTGTTACTTCCTCAAATAACTCTAATAAATTAGTCAAACACGATTTCCTTTTCGCAAAACCTGTTTGCCTGACTGTAATATGATTTTCTAAATGTCCTGCTATAATGACATCTTTCCTCCTTTGGATACCGAATCAGCTGTGTATTTTCAGCATTTTGTCTTTTAATCTCTCTTTTTGAAGGAGTTAATTGGCACATCTTAACTCCTCGGCCAGTCTGCTCCATATATCTACTACTTTATGGGTAAATATCTTCGGACACTATTTTAATATAGTTGCTATCCTTTTAAGTTAACACAAACATATTAATCACTGCATGACTCCAGCATCTGATGTCAGTCAATAAGCAAAGATTCCCAGAAGATCTTCAAATTTTTAGACTGACTTGAAGCTGCTTAATTTTGTATTGCCTCCTCTAGTTCCAGGATCACACTCAATGGGTTCATTATTCTAAAGGGGATGTCAACTATTTGTGCTGGACCCTACAACCTTTCAGTAAACAAAAGTATCCAAAGTCAGTCAGTTCACTTCAACCCTCGAGTGCCGGAGGCCTATTATAAGGTTGTAAACTTCTCACAATGTCAACAACAGCCAAGTGGTACAAGGGGAACTGTGGCAAAATTTGCTGCTAATAATGAAAATTCATTGACAATGTTAACCATTCATGCCTCCACATTGTGAGACACAGGATGTAGATAAAAACACTTTGCCTGGTTCTCACTTAAGAAATTTAAACCCCTCCAAAACTTGATTATCCAGTCCAAAATTCACTCTAAGCAATTTACTAGCAAAGCAACTCCAATCTCAGAAGTCTACTGGCATCACTGCCAAATTTCATAGAACTGAAACATGGCTGGCAATGCCAGCCTCTTGCTTCCTCCCTCCCATAGTCTGGTCCACACCTCCTGAAACAGGTTTCTCCCAACTTTCATTGATCACTGCATTGGGACAGGCTGAAGTAGCAGGTGATCCACGACAGAGTTCTGTAGAACACCTGTCTACGAGGAAGAGAGTTATACCAGCATTCGTTGCTTTCTAATAGTAAGGCAGTTTTTCCAAGCCGCCAGCTCATTGTCCATTACCTTCTGGGTCTCCTTGTCACGTTTCCTTTTGCTTTCCAGTCTGCTTCCTCTTGTGTTTCGACTGTGTGGACAAAACAGAAAAAGTACATTTCTGACTTTTTTTGCCAAATTTACTCAGACATTTAATTGCTTCTGGTACTGAAGTGGTTAATGTTTCTGCATAAATTTCCTTTGTACACTATTTTTGTATACTCACCATCCTTTTAATTTTACACAAACAAATTAATTGTTTTTTCACAGTATTTTCACAGTAAATTAAACCCCTGCTTTTCAAAAGTTTGCTTTTCACTAAGGATACTGGCTGGGATTTCAGGTTGTGTGGATGGGAGCCGGCCACCGACTGAAAAGTCGGTGGCAAACTCGCTTCCGCCTCGCCTGGGGATCTGACCCGCATTTTACAGGTCCCCAGGCTTTAACTGCTCTGAGGTAGGACTTGCACCCTCGCCGACGGTAATTGGTCGGGCCCTGGCGAGGCAAGGGTGGTCGGTTGGTGGGGGGGGGGGGGGGGAGAAAGAGGGGCGTGTTGGGTCGTGGGGCTGGTTGGGGTAGTGGGGGTGGCCCTCCATTGGGCACCCTATGCCCGATAAGCAGGGCCCCCCACCCCCAAGACAATCGGAAGCCACCTGCTTTTCCTGTGCGGTTTTTCCCGGCTTCAGGATGCCCGCTTGCCACACGCAAAATCTGTGTGGAGGTGGGCAAAGGCCCTTAAGTGGCTGTTATGTGGTGTTTGTTGAGGAGTCAATATTATCAAGGGCACTGGGAGAACTCCACTACTCTCCTTCAAATAGTGCCATGGGATATTTTACATCTATCTGAAAGGGCAGTCAAAGCCTCGATTTAATGTCTCATTCGTTAATGTATTCAAACACCCATCTGGCTGGCCTTCTATCTTACACTTACCTTAAACTTAAGTACATTCAAAACTTTGCTGTTCCTACCTTAACTCACACCAAGTACCAGTCACTCATTACCCATGTGCTCGTTGACCAAAATTAGCTCCTGATTGGGCAACACCTCAATCTTAAAATTCCTGCCCTCATTTCAAATTCTCCAAGGCTTTGCCCCTCCTTAACTGTAACGTTCTCCCGCCGAGAACCATCCGACATATCTGCGCTCCTCCAATTTTGACCTCTTATGCATCCCCGAGGTTAATAGCTCCACCATTAGCAGCCATTAGCTGCTGAGACCCTAAGCTCTGGAATTCCCTCTCGAATCTTTTCTCCACCTAATCTTTTCTCCATCTCTCTAAGATGCTCCATAACACTACCTCTTAGACTAAGCTTTTAATCATCTAGCATAATCTGTCCTTACGTGGCTCCATGTCAAGGTTTATTTGATAATGCTCCTGTGAAGCACCTTGGGACATTTTACTACATAAAGATGCTCTAAAAATGCAAGTTGTTGTTGTTGCCTCAGAGAGCAGCGTGTTACTACTTTATTTCATTATAGTATTCCCACGATGTTGGGATCTCCAGTTGCATACAATATTGAACTCAATCAGATTCTAATTCACCCAAGACTATATAGCATGTTCCAAAAAGCCTTAAAAGTTAGAAACAGAGAAACATCGGAAAGATAGAAAATTTATGTTACAGAAGGAGACCGTTAGGACTAATGAGTCTTAAACTCAGCCTCAGAAGCAACAGCTCTTGGATCAGGATTGGGTGCATGAAAATGGTCCACCTAAAGTTAATATTGTGGGAAAGAAGGGAACACGTATGGTCTGATATATCTAAATCCACCAATCAATCTAAGGGGAAATGGCTTTGTGCTAGAGTATCTTGCATGAACATGTAGTCCTCCCCACATAGCAACGTAGTCAGTATCAGAATAATGTTACAGCCAGCTGGTAACGGATGTGGGCGATTCCCATTGCTCACCTCCTAACTGACCACAGCAAGTGTTTTTGTTATAAAAACAAGAAATGCTGGAACCACTCAGCAGGTCTGGCAGCATCTGTGAAAAGAGAAGCAGAGTTAACGTTTCGGGTCAGTGACCCTGCTTCTCTTTTCACAGATGCTGCCAGACCTGCTGAGTGGTTCCAGCATTTCATGTTTTTATTTCAGATTTCCAGCATCCGCAGTATTTTGCTTTTATTTAAGTGTTTTTGTTACTCGGGTTTTAACCTCTTTGTGTTTTATTTGTCAAATAAATAGACATCAACAGTTTTTCTTGTAGGTTTAAAACAGAAGATTAACTATTTATTGAGCAATATTCATTCCCGAAATGGTCGCAACTGCACCCACACACATTTACTCGCACGCACACACATGGATAGATAGAGAGGAAAAGGGTAAGTGGATTTGAAGTGAGGTAGGTGTTCGGGGTTCACAGAAAACCTGTTGAATCTTGGGAAGATAGTTTCTCGGTTTAAAGTTGCAAGCCTGGGTTGTTTGTAGATTTTTCTGGTTGGTTGAGACTTCAGACTGGAGGCAGTGATCACTTTCAGTGCCTTGCTGCAACAAGTTGAAGGGTAGAATTCACGGCAGGTCTCCTTCTTTGGTTTTTGCTGGATCTCTCATAGCTCTTGGCTGGACAGGTTTTTGTGAAAGAGCTACTTTTTAAGGTCAAAATTTCTCACAACTTACCTCTGTTAGGAGACATAGAGCCCCCTTCCTGTGGTGACCAACAATGGACCAGGATGTGGCTACTTCACACCTTCTTTATTTCAGAAGAACCCATTGAATTCAAAAATGTCTCTTGATGGGTTCAGGATGGGTATAATTCACAACTCTTAACTTGGAATGTATCGTTTTGTCCTTAACAGATAGTAACATAGCTTGAATATACAGGGCCAGGTTGTTTGACCTTCAGCAGCCATTTTGCAGGACTTTTTTTTTAAGAGGAAAAGTCAATTTTTATAACTCTTCAGTTTGGGTTCTGTATTTTCATTGCTGTACTTCACGTGAGTGTGACAATAACCATTCTGGTGATAGAAAGATGAGATTCATATTGTTTTGGATGGGAAAGGCACAATATTCTGTTACGTGGGATTTATTTACGTTTGTCTTTCAACAGATGTGTGTTTTATCTTCTTTATTTTTGCAAAATGCTCCCCTGATATTACACTCCGGAAAGCTAGACAGTGAAGGATAGTACTGGAGCCCAATACGTAACTTTATAAGCTTTTATTTACAGAGACAAATATTATAAACATGCACCTCCTAACCCAACAACCACAATTTCATATAGGAATATATCGGAGCAAAAGTGAATCACCAGTTAATGCCTGTTAAATATCACCAGTTAATGCCTGTTAAATTCCAGAAATCTTGTTATGGAAGGATAATGCTGGAGCCTATCGTTACTCAGTTTCACATTTATTGTACAGAGTAAAAGGATTATAAACATGTAGCTACTCACTCAAAGCCCTCCACCAGTCTCACTAAGTGTCTGCTTATAAGTGCTCATGACAGACCCCAATTAACACCCTCCACCTGCATATAATCAGACAATTGACACACAATGAACAATGCCCACCACCTGAACACATTTAAATACACAATTACTATACAATTAACACCTGAATTTGGGTAAAGGAGAGTTTTGAAAAGGACAGCAGCTTTTTCTCTTACCGAGAGTCGAAGGATATAAATCAAGTCTAATTGTGGCTGAACCAAATGCTTCTTCATGCATAAGCCCAGTGAGGGAGAGTCCACATGATAAGGGGGGGGGGGGGGAGATGTCATTGCCGAGCCTAATACTGTCCTCAGTCCACAATATTACATTTTCCATCAGAAGTCATTGGATATTCATCAGCGAAGGGAACCCTAGTTGATTTCCCTCTATCCCAGGGGCTAAAAGGGCAACTGTAGTTCATGTGAAGGGTCACTGACTTGAAACATTAACTCTGCTTCTCTCTCCACAGATGCTGCCAGACTTGCTGAGTATTTCCAGCGTTTCTTGTTTTTATTGTAGTTCATGTGGCTTTGCCCAGTGTGCTAGCTTGGCTGAGTTGGTAACACTTTCATCTTTGATAAATAGGTTGCAGGTTCAAGTCCCACGCCAGGAATTAAGCACTTAATCCAGGTTGAATCGCTGGTGCAGTACTGAGGGAGCTAAATTGACTTGTATCTTTTTAATAAGACCAGGCTCCTATTTGTTTGTTTGAGGTAAATATTAAAGAGTCAGTAATACTATCTGACCAAAAGGGGTGTTGTCATCATTTTTCTCTCAAGGAACACAAAAGAAAAAGATTAACTGATGATTCATCTCAGCGTTGTATGGATATTGCGAATGCAGAGCTGCCATATTTTTCTATGCAGCAGGTCAAGAATTCCAAAACTAATTCTTTATGTGAACCACTGTTGAGATGTTTCAACAACATGATAAGGTGCATGCACCAAAAAAAAAGGACTTGCATCATGCTTTAACTTAGTGGAGATTTGTTTAAGTCCCAGTTTAGTTAACATCCATGACCCAGCCTAGTTCAATACAAATTTTGCTGAAAGGTTGAAGGGAGGAACTAAACCACATTCAAATAAACACATAGGAGGTGGTGGCGTAGTGGTATTGTCACTGGACTAGTAACCTACAGATCCAGGGTATTTCTCTTGGACATGGGTTCAAATCCCACCATAGCAGAAGGTGGAATTTCAATTCAATTAATAAATCTGGAATTAAAAAGCTAGTCTAATGATGGCCATGAAACCATTGTCGATTGTTGTAAAAACCCATCACGTTCACTAATGTCCTTTAGGGAAAGAAATCTGCTGTCCTTATCTGGTCTGGCCTACATGTGACTCCAGACTCACAGCAAGGTTGACTCTTACATGCCCTCTGAAATGGCCTAGCAAGCCACTCAGTTGTATCTAACCGCTACGAAGTCAATAAAAAGGAATGAAACCGGACGAACCACCTGGCATCGACCTGGGCACCGGAAACGACAACGGCAAACCCAGCCCTGTCGACCCTGCAAAGTCCTCCTTACTAACATCTGGGGGCGTGTCCCAAAGTTGGGAGAGCTGTCCCACAGACTAGTCAAGCAACGGCCTGACATAGTCATACTCACGGTATCATACCTGACAGACAATGTCCCAGACACTGCCATCACCATCTCTGGGTATGGCCTGTCCCACCGGCAGGACAGACCCACCAGAGGTGGCGGCACAGTGGTATACAGTCGGGAGGGAGTTGCCCTGGGAGTCCTCAACATCGACTCTGAACCTCATGAAGTCTCATGGCATCAGGTCAAACATGGGCAAGGAAACCTCCTGCTGATGAGTCAGTACTCCTCCATGTTGAACAGCACTTGGAGGAAGCACTGAGGGTGTCAAGGGCACAGAATGCACTCTGGGTGGGGGACTTCAATGTCCATCACCAAGAGTGGCTCGGTAGCACCACTACTGGCCGAGTCCTAAAGGACATATCTGCTAGACTGGGTATGCGGCAGGTGATGAGGGAACCAACAAGAGGGGAAAACATACTTGACCTTGTCCTCACCAATCTGCCTGCCGCAGATGCATCTGTCCATGACAGTATTGGTGGGAGTAACCACCGCACAGTCGTTGTGGAGACAAAGTCCCGCATTCACATTGAGGATACCCTCCTTCGTGTTGTGTGGCACTACCACCGTGCTAAATGGGATAGATTTCAAACAGATCTAGCAATGCAAAACTGGGCATGCATGAGGCGCTGTGGGCCATCAACAGCAGCAGAATTGTACTCAACCACAATCTGTAACCTCATGACCCAGCATATCCCCCACTCTACCATTATCATCAAGCCAGGAGACCAACCCTGGTTCAATGAAGAGTGCAGGAGGGCATGCCAGGAGCAGCACCAGGCATACCTCAAAATGAGGTGTCAACCTGGTGAAGCTACAACCCAGGATTATCTGTGTGTCAAACTGCGTAAGCAGCATGCGATAGACAGAGCTAAGTGATCCCATAACCAACGGATCTGATCTAAGCTCTGCAGTCCTGCCAGATCCATCCATGAATGGTGGTGGACAATTAAACAACTAACTGGTGGAGGTGGCTCCACAAATATCCCCATCCTCAATGATGGGGGAGACCAGCATATCAGTGCGAAAGATAAGGCTGAAGCTATTTGCAACAATCTTCAGCCAGAAGTGCCGAGTTGATGATCCATGTCGGCCTCCTCCTGACGTCCTCAGCATCACAGATGCCAGACTTCAGCAATTCGATTCACTCCGCGTGATATCAAGAAACAACTGAAGGCTGATACTGCAAAGGCTATGGGCCCTGATAATATTCCGACAATAGTACTGAAGACCTGTGCTCCAGAACATGCCGCGCCCCTAGTCAAGCTGTTCCAGTACAGTTACAACACTGGCATCTACCCTGCAATGTGGAAAATTGCCCAGGTATGTGCTGTACACAAAAAGCAGGACAAGTTCAACCCGGCCAATTACCGCCCCAACAGCCTGCTCTCAATCATCAGTAAAGTGATGGAAAGTGTCATCAACAGTGCCATCAAGAGGCACTAACTTAGCAATAACCTGCTCAGCGATGCTCAGTTTGCACTCAGCTCCTGATCTCATTACAGCCTTGGTTCAAACATGGACAAAAGAGCTGAACTCAAGAGGTGAGGTGAGAGTGACTGCCCTTGACATCAAGACAGCATTTGACCGAATATGGCATCAAGGAGCCCTAGCAAAACTGAGGTCAATGGGAATCAGGGGGAAACCCTCCGCTGGCTGGAGTCATGCCTAGCGCGAAGGAAGATGGTTGTGGTTGTTGGAGGTCAATCATCTGAGCTCCAAGACATCACTGCAGGAGTTCCTCAGGGTAGTCTCCTAGGCCCAACCATCTTCAGCTGCTTCATCAATGACTTTCCTTCAATCACAAGGTCAGAATTGGGAATGTTCGCTGATGATTGCACAATGTTCAGCACCATTCGTGACTCCTCAGATACTGAAGCAGTCCATGTAGAAACGCAGCAAGACTTGGACAATATCCAGGCTTGGGCTGATAAGTGGCAAGTAAGATTTGTGCCACACAAGTGCCAGGCAATGACCATCTCCAACAAGAGAGAATCTAACCATCTCCCCTTGACATTCAATGGCATTACAATCGCTGAATCCCCCACTATCAACATCCTAGGGGTTACCATTGACCAGAAACTGAACTGGAGTAGCCATATAAATACCGTGGCTACAAGAGCAGGTCAGAAGCTAGGAATCCTGCGGCGAGTAATTCACCTCAACTCCCCAAAGCCTGTCCACCATCTACAAGGCACGTCAGGAGTGTGATGGAATACTCTCCACTTGCCTGGATGGGTGCAGCTCCAACAACACTCAAGAAGCTCGACACCAACCAGGACAAAGCAGCCCGCTTGATTGGCACCCCATCTACAAACATTCACTCCCTCCACCACCAACGCACAGTGGCAGCAGTGTGTACCATCTACAAGATGCACTGCAGCAACACACCAAGGCTCCTTAGACAGCACCTTCCAAACCCGCGACCTCTACCAACTAGAAGGATAAGGGCAGCAAATGCATGGGAATATCACCACCTGCAAGTTCCCCTCCAAGTCACACACCATCCTGACTTGGAACTGTATCGCCATTCTTTCACTGTCGCTGGGTCAAAATCCTGGAACTCCCTTCCTAACAGCACTGTGGGTGTACCTACCCCACAGGGACTGCAGCGGTTCAAGAAGGCAGCTCACCACCACCTTCTCAAGGGCAATTAGGGATGGGCAATAAATGCTGGCCTGGCCAGCGACACCCACATCCCATGAATGAATAAAAAAATAGTGTGATTTTCTCAGTTGTGCACATTGGCTACCAGTTACTTTGGGGAGTCTAGAGCAAGGGGTATGACCTTAAAATTAGAGGTAGGCTAATCAGAGGTGATGTCAAGAAGCACTTCCTTGCAAAAAAAGGGTATTAGAAATCTGGAACTCTCACCCAAAATGCTGGTGAGGCTGGGGGTCAATTGAAAATTTGAAAACTGAGATTAATTGACTTTGGTTAGGCAAAGGTATTGAAGGATATGGAACAAAGGTAGGTCGGTGGAGTTGAGATACAGGTCAGCAGTTTGAGTTCTTTACCTTGAAATCAGTTGTTGTAGATTCCTGGTTCAAATAACAGCTGGATGCATTCTAAAGTACATAGAAACAGGAGTAGACCATTCTGCCCTTCATGCCTGTTCTACCATTCAATTAGATCAATGCTGATCAGATCCCTCTCATTATCCCTCCACAGTTGACAGTTCAGATACAGCTCAGTTAGACTCAGAGCAAACTCTGCCCATTAATACAAGTTGGCTCAGCCTCAGAAAAGCGTCTACTAAAATTGAGTGAGACTGCTAAGCTGATTCTCACAATGGCAGCCAACAGTTAAAACATTCATCCCATCAGTCTGAGATGGATATGAACCCAAATCCTAAATGTATCTAACTCAGTGCACTATCCATCCTCTCAGATCAGTTTACTCTGTACCATTACATCACCTCATAGGGTAAGTCTAGAACAAGGAAACATAACCTTAAAACTAGAGCTCAGGGCTGATGTCAGGAAGTACTTCTTCACACAAAAGATCATGAAAATTTGAAATTCTCTCCCCCAGAAAGCTGTTGAGACTAGGTCAATTGAAAATGTCAAAACTGAGACTAATAGGTTTTTGTAAGGATATTAAAGGATATAGAACCAACATGAGTAAATGGAGTTAAGATACAGATCAGCCATGAACTCATTGACCTGTGGAATAGGCCTGATGGGCTGAATGGCCTACTCCTGTTCCTATCAGAGTGAAAATTCCCAGGGCACAACCAATATTGGGATGTACATCACAGGGCATGGATTGACATGTTGAAAACTTACATTTCAGATTGCGGGTTCTTGCGGAGATGTTCAAAGTATAAAAGGCCAAGAGAATTCACGGTCATGGACATTTCGCCCTGATTCTGAATGTCCATTCGGAATGGCTTTGCTATAATTAGTACCTGAGTGTATCCATCGACAGTGACCAGTGTTACAGAATGCTCATCCTTACACACAACAGTCAGTCTGAAAAACATACAAAGAAATTCAGTCAGCAGTGCGCCACATAGTCACACAGAGCTTCCTAAATCAGACATGCTCAAGAAAAAGATAAACAGTTTTACATCCACTAGCATAAACAGATAGTTAATACATTGAAACAGCAACAAAAATTTGCATTTATACACTACATTTAAAGGGGGGAAAAATGCCCAAATATATTTAAAAACAGCAAACCCTGTATCTGCCAGGAATAAAAATTCAGACATTACAATCACAATATAATTGCAGGAGCATAGCATTTTTTCCGACTGCAACACTGCCTTCTGCCCAGCTAACAATAAAACAGGATAAAATATAACTACCTCAAGGTGTTTCTCAAGGGTAGTCCAGGGTCTGGAGCACAGTTTTGATGTTTCACTGATAAATGAGCAAACTAAAGGGATTGTAGGTACTTATAAACTAGAGTCAAGCTGATTTAAGTTAATCACCGATAAAAGAATAAAATGATTAAGAGAATAAAATCTCCATCCATATATTAACTTTCTATCAGTAGCTATCTGTGTTAAATGAATAAATGCCACAGTACCAAACTGCCTCTTATCAAAGTCACAAATGACATCCTATACAACTGTGACAAAGGTAAACTATCCCTTCTAGTCCTTGTCAACCTGTCTGCATCCTTTGACATAGTTGACCATGCTATCCTCCTCCAATGCCTCTCCACTGTCATCCAGCTGGGTGGGTCTAAACTTGCCTGGTTCCATTCTTATCTATGTAATCGTAGCCAAAGTATCACTTGCAATGGCTTCGCTTCTTGCTCCCGCAACATTACCTCTGGTGTCCCCCATTGATCTATCCTTGGTCCCTCCTGTTTCTCACCTCCATGCTGCCCTTGCCAATAAGGTGATGACATCCAACCCTACCATGGCACCACCACCCTCGACCCCACCACTATCTCTAAATTGTCAGACCACTTATCCTATATCCAGTACTAGATTAGCAGAAATTTCCTCCAATTCAATATTGGGAAGATCAAAGTCATTGTTTTCTGGCCCCATTACAAACTCATTCCCTCGCCACTCACTCCACCCCTCTTCAAGTCCATGCCGGCAACGATGACCTTTTGGTTTATAGCGGCACTTACAGGGATCATGTCAGACATTTGAGAGCTCCATCTGACAGGCTGGTCAAAGCAAACCTTGTCATAAATCTGGCAAAGAGCAAGTTTGCCAAGGCCAAGGTCACATATTTAGGACATATCGTGGGTCAAGCGTTACCATGAGTGGTCAAGGTTCAGGTGATAATAAACTTTCCTGTTCCCAAGACAAAGAAAGAAGTGTTACAATTTCTGGGTATGTGTGGATTCTGCAGGAAATTTGTCCCTTGTTTCAGCACAGTAGTAACCACATCGACAAATCTGTTAAAGAAAAACATGAAGTTCGAATCATCAGAGTCATGCCAAATGGCATTTGAGACATTAAAGACCATTTTGATAATGCAGCCAGTTCTTGCAGCCACAGATTTTAGTAAGCCATTCAAGGTGGCTATCAACGCCAGTGACATAGGTGTAAGAGTGGTGCTGTTCCAAGATGATGATGCTGGTAAGGAACTGCCCATTAGCTACTTCTCTCGGAAGTTTATTACACATCAAAGAAAGTACTCGACTGTCAAGAAAGAAGTTTTAAGTCTTGTACTGGCTCTTCAACAGTTTGAGATATATGTAACCAAGAGTCAGGGGGATGTACTAGTTTATACAGACCACAACCCACTAGTGTTTTGAGAAAAGTTCAGAACAAAGAACTTCAGGCTGTTTCGTTGGAATTTGATGTTACAACCATTTGCACCAAAAATTGTGCATGTTACAAGGAAAAACAATGTAATTACCGATGCTGTGTCCAGAGTTTAAAGAAGGGGTGTAAGAGAGAAGGAAGGATCTGAGTTATAATAATTTTATGATGTTTGAATTGTTTTAATCCTAATTGTCAAGTTTACTTGGTTTTGTTATTGATTAAGCCCTTCTGATTTGATAAATACAGCATCTGTAACTGTGGAATATGAAAATGTTACCTGTACTCCACGTAATAAGCTATTTGTCAAAATGTTCATGATGTTAAGAATTTGCTGTAAAGCTTTCTTTTTCCCAAGGTGGAAAGAGTGATGCAATCACGCGGAACCAGTGAGTGAGCATGTGCGAGCTGTTGTCCGAACAGATAACTTGTTTAATGTTCTATTACGTTCACTCACCCTGGTTGAGATTGGTTTTTTTTGAGACAGACTCTGACTGAAAGGGAAACCAAAACTGAAGTAGAAACTGAAACTAAAACTTCATGTTTCTGAGGAAACAGAAACTGGTTTGAACCAGATTGAAAGACACAGAGCCATCCAAGCTCAGATCACACAGGGGTGAAGTGCTGGCAGGCTGAAGAAAGTGAAGTGGATCCAGTAGCTGGCAATAGGCAAATGCGAGTCGCTGCAGCTGTTTATGTTGCTTAAGGTAATACTGGTGGATCCATGCCATTAAGACTTTTGAGAGCACAGCTGAGGGGTTTCTGGAGAAGTACGCTGTTTTGGTGAAGACCACACCCTGTGGAGTTCGGGTTGAAGGGGAACTGTTGTTGGATGAGAATCGGTGGCTGCATCTTGGAAGAGCTGGAGATCTACCTGAGGAAGTTCAGAGCTTTGAAGAACTTTGTGGCTGTAGTTGTGCCATATACACTGAGTGGACTGCCCAGTAAATCTGTGAGGTCTATCTTTGATGTATCCACAGGGATCATAACACTGTTCCTGCACCCCCTTTACAATTGTATCATTTAGTTTGTGAAAGCAAAATACTGCAGATGTTGGAAATGTGAAATAAAACCACAACTGCCTGAAGAAAGGTCATCGGTCTGAAACGTTAACACTGTTTTCTCTCCAAAGATACTGCCTAACGGGTTAAGTATTTCCACCACTTTGTTTATTTTTCCTCTCTTCATTCTTTCTTCCAAAATGAATCGGTGCCCGAGTTTCTTTTCATTGTTTTAATATTGTTTCGCACGTTAAAATACTGACATCTGGAGTACAAACAAAATCATTTAATAGCAGAGCACAAAAGCATTGAATCTGCGCCAGCTCTTTCACAGAGCAATCCAGTTAGTCCCACTCTTCTGTTCCTTCCCTTTCTCCACACAATTTCTTCACCTTCAAGTATTTATCCAATTCCCTTTTGAAGGTTACTATTGAATCTGTATTCATCACCCTATAAGACAGTGCATTCCAAATCCTAACCACTCCTTACGTTAAAAACGTTTCCTTCATGTCACCTCTGGTTCTTTTGTCAATCATCTTAAATCTGTGCTCTCTGGTTATCGACCCTTCAGCCATCGGAAACAGGTTCTCTTTATTTACTCTGTAAATGCTTCATGATTTTAAATACCTCTATCAAGTCTCCTCTTAGTCTTCTCTGCTCCAAGGAGAACAGCCCCAACTTTTCCAGTCTATCCACATAAATCTAATCCCTCATTCCTGGAACCATTCTATTAAACCTCTCCAAAGCCTTCATGTACTTCCTAAAATGTGGTGCCTAGAATTGGACACAACAGATCAACTGAGGCCAAATTAGTGTTTTATATAGGTTTAGCATAATTTCCTGACTTTTGTACTCTATGCCTCTATTTACAAAGCCCAGGATCCCATATGCTTTACTAACAGCTTTCGTTAATCTGTTCTGCAACCTTTGAAGATCTGTGCACAAACACTCCCAGGTCTCTCTGCTCTTGCAGCCCCTTTAAATTATGCCATTTAGCTTGTATTGTCTCTCTTTATTCTTCCTACCAAATTGTATCACCTCACACTTCTCTGTGTTAAATTTCATCTGCCATGTCTCCACCCATTCCACCAGGCTGTCTATGTTCTCTTGAGGAGTCTATTATGATTTCCCTCACTGTTTATTACACTTCCAAATTTTGTGTCATCTAAAAATTTTGTAATTGTGCCATGTACCCCCAAGTTCAAGATATTAATGTATATCAAAAACAGCAGTGGTCCTAGTACTGAATCCTAGGGAACACCACTGTGTATCTCCCTCCAGTCTGAAAAACTGCCATTCATCACAACTGTTTGTTTTCTATCCTTTAGCTAATTCCATATCCATGCTGTGCTGCCTCTTTTATCCCATGGGCTTCAATGTATAAACAAGCCTAATTGTGATCCTTTATCAAACGCCTTTTGAAAGTCTGTATACACATCAACTACACTGCCCTTATCCGCCCTCTCCATTATCTCAGCAAAAAACACAAGTTTCCCTGAAGAAAACTATTCTCTTTCTCCTTTTTTAGTCCATGCTTGTTCAAGTGACTGTTAATTTTCTCCCATAGAACGACAGAAAAGTTACAGCACAGAAAGAGGCCATTCAGCCCATCGTGTCTGTGCAGGCTGCAAAAACTAGCTTGCCATTCTAATCCCACCTTCCAGCACCTGGTCTGTAGCCTTGCAGGTTACAGCACTTCAGGTGCAGGTCCGGGTACCTTTTAAATGAGTTGAGGGTTTCTGCCTACACCACTGATCTGGGCAGCAAATTACAGACACCCACCACCCTCTGGGTGAAAAAGCCTTTCCTCAACCAATCACCTTAAATCTATGCCCCCTGGTAATTGACCTCTTCGCTACGGGAAACAGGTCCTTCCTATCTCCTCTATCTAGGCCCCTCATAATTTTGTACACCTCAATTAAGTCACCTCTCAGTTACCTCTGTTCTTAGGAAAACAACCCTAACCTATCCAATCTTTCCTCATAGCTGCAATTTTCAAGCCCTGGCAACATTCTTGTAAATCTCCTCTGTACTCTCTCCAGAGCAATTATGTCCTTCCTGTAATGTGGTGACCAGAACTGTACACAATACTCCAGCTGTAGCCTAACCAGCATGTTATACAGTTCCCTGCTTTTGTATTCTATACCTTGGCCAAAAAAGGAAAGCATTCCATATGCCTTCTTAACCACTTTAGCAACCTGTCCTAATGCCTTCAGGGACCTGTGGACATGCATTCCTAGGTCTCTCACTTCCTCTACCCCTCTCATTATCATCCTGGATTATTGTTTCTATAAGCTTCCCCACTACCGATGTTAAACTGACTGGCCTGTAACGGCCAGGTTTATCCTTCTCTATTTTTTTGAAAAAGGATGTAATATTTATAATCCTTCAGTCCTTGGCACCACCCCTGTATCTAAGGAGGATCGGAAGATTGTGGCCAGAACCTCTGCAATTCTTCCCTTACTCCCCTCACCAACCTGGGATGGATCCCATCTGGAGTGGGTGGCTTATCCAGTTTAAATGTTGCCAGCCTTCCTAGTACCTCCTCTTTACCCATTTTTAGTCTCGTCCTGTATCCCCACAATCTCCTCATTTATCATAGTTTTGGCAAAGTTCTCTTCCTTGATAAACGATGGTCACATAACAGACTCCATATGTGTGTCTATAATAGTTGACAAATCTTGTAAGTGAGCACATTTCCTCTTGAGGAGAAGATGAAAGACAGAGACAGAAGTACACTGAAGTCAAAACACAGAAACAGGCTATTTGGCCAACGAATCCATGTCAGCACTTACAACCACGTGATCAATGAGTCCCAATCATCTTCCTGACCCCCAGTCCCTTCAACCCCTTTTCCTTCATCCACCTATTCAATCTAATCTTGAATGTTGACAGTTTCTGCCTCAACCAGTAACCCTGGAAATGAAATCCATAGCCTCACAACTCTCTGTGAAGAGTTTCTGCTACCCCCTGTTCCAAATCTCTTACATTTAATCTTGTATCTATGGCTCCTCATTCTTGACCCCTCAACTACTGAAACCAGACTTCTATCTACCCTGTCCTATGCTTCCATAATTTAGAACTCTTGTATTATATCAGTCCATAATCTGCTTTGTTGCAACAAAAAAGACCTAATTTTTCATGTCTCCCTTCGCAATTGTTTGAGATCCAATTATACAATGGATTTTAGCATTTCATATTTTGCATATTCTAAGGAAGAATACTTAGGTCTGAATACTGCTGTATATATGCTCTTTATCCTTACTACTGTTTAACTATCTAGTGACTGTTGTATAGTTTGCAACTTAAGCCAAGACGTGGCAGCAGATTTATTCTATCATAAAATCAACAAAATCACGTGGGGTCACATGATACACATTTTAAACCAAATAAAGTGACAAGGATCTCTTGGATGGAACAGAAACCCTTGCCACTGTATTTGGTTTAAACAATACATCTTGTGTCCCTACATGATTGACCCAAATACTAAGGAGGTAAAGGCACACTTTAATTTGTTGGGAGTGAACACCCATGGCAGTGGTCTTTGGCAAAGAACACAGCAAAAATATCTGAGGAGGGAGTCCAAAAATTAACAGTGGCAGCAGCAAAAGGTTAGGATTGAGATATTACTTGCATAACAAAGGGCTATCCAAATGGTGAGATTTTAAGTTATTCAGCAATAGCACTTAGAAATGTCTAAAAAAAAGAGTTCAGATAAATGTGGACAGAGAGCTAGAATTAACTGAATTGGTCAGGGAGGAAAGAACCAGCATCCACACCAGTTAGAATTGCTGAAACTAGAGGCAGAAGAAAAGAAGCACTGATGTGCACTTGATCTGGTGCAGAAAGAACTACTGATGGCGTATTTGGTAGGTGAGGCTATTGCTGATCTAGCACACTGTGCTGTAAGGAATAATTTCACAAAATGCAGTCTAATAGCAAATTTTGTGTCAATACTGCATCAGATAAAAACAATTATAATTATCATTCCTGGTCAGTACAAGGAATGCAAAAGTGTCCCAGGTTTACTCAATCTTTAAATTATTAGTCAGTTGTGTTCCTCGTCTGACTTTAGGGCTGAGATTGGGAATCATATTGGCAAAAGTGACTGCAAACCCACTCACAACAATCAAAGCTTGACTGTTGGTGAAGACATCATTTTAGCTGCAGAAAATAACAAATTACAACAGGGGATTGACATCAGGGAATGGCCCTACAGAACAGGATCCATGTGCCACCAGAGAACAGTGTCACTGAAGTGTTAGGTTGGTAACAGCTACTCGTTACGACGTCAGGTCCAGGCTGTACACAGGTGCATTGTAAAAACAGCTTTGACAAATGTAACCCTTCCCATCAGGCTTTGTTTGCTGCACCAGCCGTCTCACCTTTGTGTGGCAGGCTCATTAATTATAACATCAGGCACTTCATATCTCTGCTTCATCGGCTTCAACTCATTCACTTTTATCCTGATCACATAATCCTCAAGAGCAAAGATCTCCACAAAGAGTGGTACCTGCAAAAAAAAAATCAAATAATATGTTTTTGATTTTATCAACCACCCATCTCTGCCATTCCAATTCCAAATCAATTCTTAAGCGATTGTAATGAAGATGTTAACAGTGTATAATGTGGGCGTCTCGGGAGAGACCAAGGCTAAGGGAGTAAACCCTAACAGAAAATCCGGAGCGGAACCCCGTAGGCGGTCATGTGTCACCTTTGGCATGTTTCCGGCAGTTCCTGCAGCCATACTGGTGCCAAACGTCGTGTCCTGCACTCCTTTGGACCCCACCAGAAAGGCCGAGAGGGGGGTTTTGACGACTGGGCAACTCTCAACCTCCATAAATTTGCCCAGGCATGCGCCATGGAGAGGTTACTCCACTGACCACCTCCAGGCGCGTATCCATTGTCTCTCGAGATAAGGAGGCCCAAAAGAAAGAATAATGTACAGAGAGTTAAAATTAACCATGGACTCCAGTATCTCATCCTTATATCTTTGCCTATAACATTCTATTATGGGTTATTGAGGAGGTACTTTTCAACCTGGGTGATAATTGGCAGACTGGATTGCCCACCCATTATAAAACCTGTCCATCTTTCAGTTCATTGATTACAATGGGATGAAAATGAGGTGGCTTCTCCAATGGGCGAGCAACCTGTTCCACTACATTATTACCCATGCAGAGAGATTGAAAGTCATCCCAAGTGCTTAACGTTAATGACCTGTATTAACCATGTGACATAATGGACCAATCAGATCCCAATGTTAATCTAACTGCTAGCATGTGACACCACAGACCAATCATGTTCAGAAATAAATAATAATTTTCTGCTGGCATGATTCTTCCCCTTTATTCACACCATCAATGTTTTAAGCATTTCACCCATTTCACACAGCCTCTGCCATGGCACTCTCGCACTCTAGTCCTCAGCTCCGTTCTTCTCCTACAAGGTTCACATCAAGTCCGTCAGCTACAACTCCACTTCCTCCTGCTCACCAAAATCAATGGACGGAAAACTGCGGGCAGCATACTCATGACTTTCCAATATGCAATGGTGAGAGCTGTGCATCCCTTGGACCAGCAGGTATTTGGAAAATGACCCCCTTAGAATCCATATCAAAGGGCAAAGGCAATGAGCACTTAGAAAGCTTTGGACTAATCAAGTATAATCAGCATGGATTTGTAAAGGGAAGGTTGTGCTTGATTAATTTAATTGATTTTTTTGAAGAAACTGCAGTATATAAGGAGACTGCAATGGAAGTTGGATATATGAATTTTCAGAAGTGTTTGATAAGATGGCATGTAAGGAGGAAGAGTGAGGGTAAGAGGATGCTTTTTCAATTTACAGATGAGGATAGAAGTGTGCCCAAGGGACTTGGGCTCATTTCAATAAATGATTTGGATACAGTAACAAGAGGAACAATATTGAAGTTTTCTAAGGATATCAAGTTAAGAGGGTGTGGCAAATTGCAGAACGTAGACAATTAGCTTTGGGCAGATAGGTGGCAAATGCAGTTTACAACCCTCCGAGATATCTGCACTCCACCAATTCTGGTCTCTTGTCCATCCTGGATTTTAATCACGCCACCATCGGCAGCTGTGCCTACAGTTGCTGAGGCCTTAAGCTCAGCAATTCCCTCCCTAAACCTCTATTAATCTCTACCTCACTTTCCTCCTTTAAGACACTCTTTAAAATCTCTCTCTTTGACAATCTTTTGGTCACCTGATCAACTATTTCATGTAGCTCGGTGTCATACATTGATAACTCTCCTGCAAAGCACTTTGGATCGTTTTAATATGTTAAAAGGGCAATATAAATGCAAGTTGTTGTTGTTACTGCACTAGTGTCTCTCAATGAGAGATGGGTTACGACAGGGCATGAGGCCTGACAGCACAGGATGGTAGGCAGAGAGTGGTCAAGGGGTGCGTAGATTTCATAACTCATAACTACCTTATGAGTTATTAAGGGATCTGAATTTGGCATTTTTGTGTCATTGCTTCTTGGATTTGGATCTCTGCCTATTTGTTTCTCTCTTAACTTATGATGAAGTCAGTGGAAAGGGGAAAATCGGGACAGGTGTATAACAGGCAACTGATCTAATATCGCCTGTTTTACACTATCCGCATAAGTTCAAATGATCTGCTCTATGTCTCTTGCTCTGTATATTCTGAACCTGCTAGAACGTTCCATACAATGTCTATTGACACCACCGTGCCAGCCAATGAATTGGAGGCAGGGCAGGACTTGCAGCAAAGAAAGACTATTTCCAGAGTCTATTTAAAGAGTCTCTACAAACTGCAACAAACAGAATGCTTGACCGAAATTGCAGCAACTTCTCCCAATAAAAGCACTTTGATTTCTCAAGAGAAATGCAGTGAGTGGAAGATAGTTATTTACTACAAGTTACGTGCATAAAATCATTTACAGTAGTGTGGTCTTTGAGTGTTTGATGGAGGAATTATTCAATCATCTCCAATCTGGCTGGGAACTGTAGTGTCACTATTGCCATCAGTACTGCAGCTTGGGAAATTTCGTACATTGCACATGCTGAAACTGTACAATCTAACCTCAGCTCACAAAGCCACAGCTCTGGACAAAAATATCATGTTTTGGGAGAGGCTGATGCCTTCAAGTAAAAACTTTAATGATGGAATTAAAAGGCATTCAGTTGATAAATTGCTCGTGTTGTGAAAAATTATTTATACCATTATTTTGGATTTTAGAAATTTCAGTTGCTGAGAAATAAAATGAGATGTAAACATCCTTTTACACACGACAGCATGTGCAATATCCTGTTTATAGCACAGCAGTCTGGGTAATATTCCTTATGATAACACTAGTCTGTGGATGTATAGTCTAGCCCATGTTACACGTGTATGTTCAAAATATCCTAGCCTACATTATCCTGTGCGAACACATTCCAGCCTGTCATCCTCTGTATAATTCTACTGTTGGTGCATTACTCTGTGTAACATACTCGTCCATATGTCACATTGTAATTCCCACCTGTGTGTTATGTTGCAACATACCAGTCCTGGTGATATCTTGTAAAATATTGCAACATGAGTATTGTCCTGTAAGTAACAGACCCTAGCCATTGGGATTTTTTGAAAGACACTTTAGCAAGTGTGTTATTCTGTGTTTAAAATATCTGCATCATTGGTACTATTAAACTTGTATCATCATTGCACTACTGTGACCATTGAGAGATTAAAACACAATCCCTGTCTCTTTGATACTAACCTTATCCTCTTCATTAAGGAGCTGCAATTTGGCTCCGCAGTCTGACAATTCCAGTGTGTCCAGCAAGGCATGATATGGAGAATTTCCTGGCACTAACTTCTTTTGACGCCTGGAAGGGTTAGGCGGGGGCGGGGGTGGTGTGGGGAAACAAAAACACAAGCATAACCAAGAATCATCAGATACGGGTTGGAAGGAGTTTATTCAACTCTTAGCAGTGATGTTGGAACAAGCTCATCTTAGAAGGGTACAGTGTAATGAGGGCAACAACAGCAGGATCACCTATATTTATCCAAGATTCAGCACAGGTCAAACAAGCTTTGTTTCCAACCTTTTGTCCCCTTTGTCCTAAAGGTACTGACTACTGCAGAGGTTCTGCTACAAGGTCTTTTAACATCTCACTCATGTTAACATTCTTCAGATGCAAGCTTAAACAAGGAGGCCAGCATGCTATGTGAACTTAGGACTAACCACAGCTCAGCAAAATGCTGTCATCACTCAACGTCCATTTAAGAGGACATTAGTGGGACAGCGGAAGAAAACAGATGCAAGGCACAAAATCCAACTAATCTGAACTGCCAGAGTCGAATAGGTCTGTGCACAAACAGGTTTTCATCTCATGTAACACATCATGTACGCAACTTGAGAGCTTGATGCGGTCACTAGGAGCTCATAATAGGAAAAATATCCTTTATCAGCATTGATAATGCTCACCTGAAGGAACAACCCACCAAGTAAAAAGAATTGTAACAGTCACAATGGATTCAAATTTCCTAAAAGGGCCTAAAATTATACTATGAGTGCGGGTCAACAGCAGAACTCTCACCTGAGTCAGAAGGTTGTTTGTTCAAGTCCCATTCCAGAGACTTAAACACATCATCTACAAAAATGGGGTGAGATAGTAAGATGGTGTCTTTATTACTTCTCACACCTGAGAAGTATAGGAAATTGGCAGATCTCATTGTCAAAGTTGTGAATGGTTCATTTATGCATTTTATGTAAAATCAGCCAACTGATTGGGTTGAGTAGTGCCTCACCTCAATAGAGCTTTTCAGTTCAAATGTGATGGTAAATGCAGCATTTTAGTGTTTGTACACAGAGTAAACGTTCTTTATTTTATGATCCCCAAATCCTGCAATTGCTAAGCTAAACATTGGGCAGTAAAAGGTCAGTACAGGACATGAGGTTCACTTACAAGAGCAGCGGGTGATGTTGAGCCAGAGATTATCTAGAGCAAAAACTTGACAGTTTTTCTAGTTCCACTGCTAAGACAAACAACCTTCACCTCAATGAGCATAAAAGCTTGATGGGGATGACAGAGGGAAAGCCAAGAATGCAAGATGGGGTTACTGAGCTGATAGCCTCAAAGGATAGAGCTATACCTGTAGAACGCAATGTCCCCAATGGTCTTGAACTTGTTGCTCTCAACTGCTTCTGCAAGTGCACTGTTGGAGGTGGGAAAAAAGAAAATTTATTCTTATTAGTGCTTCTATATTCAAAATACTTTTAACAGCAGGTTGGATTGAGATAAACTTCAAAGATTAGATAAATATCACTGCACAATTATCAAAACAACCAGTTCACAGAGTACAAAACTTCTAGGAGGGATCTTTGTTCCAAGCCCTCTCAATGGTTTCCTGGTCACTCCTGGAAGTCTTACACATCGCATAGCAGCTCAATTTATTTAATGGGGCCCATGACTTTGGCCTGAAAGCTGATCTGAGCTTCCACAATTCCACGCATGCAGCATACTCCAAACTATAATTTCATCACTCTACTTGAAGTTGATAGTAAGTTTCAATGCTTTTGATACAGTGATGCAACACAGCAGAACCTGATCCTGTCTTAAAACTGTTGATTCAATTCTTATCTATCCAGTCATAGGCCGAGAACCTCTTACAATGGTTTCTCTTCCTACACCATTACCTCTGGAGTTTCCAAGAATCTATTCTTGGTTGAGCCCAGGATAAACCCGGCAACTACAGGCAAGTCAGCCTCATGTTGATAGTGGGAAAACTGTGAGACAATAATCAAGGACAAATAATTATCAATTGGATATAGGTTAATAAATGGAAGCCAGTATGGACTTGTTAAAGGCAAATAGTGTTTGACTAACTTGATTGTGTTCTTTGATGAAGTAATGGAAAGGATTGATGAGGGTAGTATGGTTGAAATTGTGTATATGAACTTTCAATAGGTGTTTGATAAAGTACCACAGGATAGACTTGTTAGCAAAATTCAAGCCCATGGGATTAAATGGACAGTGGTTGCACTGATACAAAATGGCCAAGGGACAGAAAGCAGAATGTAGTGGTTAACGGTTGTTTATCAGACTGGAAGCAAGTGTGCAGTGGTGTTCACCAGAGATCAGTATTAGGACCACTGCCCTTTTTGTTATATATTAATGACCTGGACTTGGGTGTACAGAGTATAATTTCAAAGTTTGCAGATGACACAAAATTCAAAAACATAATAAACAATGAGGAGGACAGTAAAAAGCTTGAGGAAGAAGTTGACAAACTAGTGAAATGGACAGATGAAATGAAATGCAGAGAAGTGTGAAGTGACTGATTTAGGTAGGAAGAATGAGTGAAGGCAATATAAGTAACTGATACAATTTTAAAGGGGGTGCAAGAACAGAGAGAACTAAGGGTATACGTATACAAATCTTTCAAAGTAGTAGGACAAGTTGAGAAGGCTGTTAAAAAGACAAACAGAATCCTTGGCTTTATAAATAGAGCACAGAACAGAAAAGCAAGCAAGTTATGCAAAAGCTTTATAAAACACTAGTTAGGCTCTAGCTGAAGTATTGTGGCCAACTCTGGACACCATATTTTAGGAAGGTGAGCAAGGCCTTGGAAAGGGTGCAGAGGAGATTTATTAGGTGAGCAGAGACTTCAGTTAAGTGGACAGACTAGAGAAACTGGGGTTGTTAGAGCAGAGGTTATGAGAGGTTTAATGGAGCCATTCAAAATCATGAAGGGTTTTGATGGAGAAAGTAAGTAGAAACTGTTTTCATCAGCTAACATTCCAGTGCAGTGCTAAGGGAGTGCTGCACTGTCAGGTGTGACATCTTAGGTTTGACATGTTAAACCGAGGCCCTGTCTGTCCTCCCAGGTGGACTTAGAAGATTCCATGGAACTACTACCAAAAAAAGCAGGGGACTTCTTCTAGTTGCCTGGCTAATATTTGTCCCTCAACTAACATCACTATAACAGATTATCTGGTCATTATTACAATCTTGCTTGTGAGACGTGCGTAAATTGGCTGCCACATTTCCTACAACAATGACTACATTTCAAAAGCACTGCATTGCTGTAAATACTTTGACATATCCCGAGATTGTGAATGGTGCTATGTAAATGCAAGTTCTTTGCTTTAACATTTTCCTGTCAAAAAACACCTTTAATGTCCACATGTAATATGGGTTTTCCCCATATAAACTTATCGCATTGTAACTACACAATCTGACCACTGGGTAATTTTGTGGTCCAATGGTGATTATGCTCAAGAGTTACTTTCTGGAAAATCACACAGCCTACGTCTGTTGGATGTCACTGCAGTAAAGTTTTGCTTTCAATTTTTAACTGCTTGACCTTTTTTTTTAAAAAAACGCCTTTAATTTTACCTCTCTCTCTCTCCGTCCCTGCCTCCCCTTCTTACCCTCCCCTCTTGTTCTCTCCACTCCACTATCTTTTTCCTTCCTCCTTCCCCCAATTATCCCCTCTGAATCCACCTGAGATTTAAAAAATGCACTTTGTGTTAGCTTCCTATATACACCCCATGGAAGACCAACTAGTTGATATATTAAAAATCTTATGTCTGTTGCACTTCCTGTTAACTTTACCCATTATAATTTTATTTGTCCATATTTCTAATGGATATTTCCTATGTAAACTTGTCACACTGCTAATTACACCCTTCCTTCAGTGGAGGCTCTGCAGTGCCACTAGAATTAAGCATCTGTGCATACTTTCTAGAAATATTTATGATGGATAGCCAAAACAAAGACAGCCATCTCCTCTCTGGTGTATCAATGGAAAATTACTGAGAGTGCAAATCCTCAGAGAAACCATTTTTAGGACAATAAAAGTAATTGTAAAACATCAAAAGCAGGAACACCTCAAATTCTTATTAAAAGTATTTTTTCCAGAAAAATTACTTATGTTTACATTCAGTACCCAAAGATGATTGTTCAAAAACAATACCAAGTTCTAAAAGGGCTGTACAATTATTCAGATCTGGATGGATGCCCAGAAGAAAAATCCTGAATTTAAAATGGTTTATTGAAAGCTGATGCTTAAATACACAAAATACAATGACAGATATACTTTGGTAAAGAAGAAGCAATGCAAATTAGAACGATTAAACTGAAATGTTGCACATTTCTTGATCCACAAGAAATCTAAACAGTTCAAAATTGTATTCCAGTATTAATAAATCTTAAAACAGTATTTGCTGGTAGGCTAGAGTGCTTCCTGTCCAGCATGTTCATGATGTATTTGGCAGGTGCCTGGCGCTGCTGTTCACGAATTCCTGATTTCTTCCACATGAGCACTCAAGCATGGGACTATGTCAACCAGAACAGAGTGGCCTCACAGCAAAATCAAAAAGACTGGAATGAGCAAAAAACATTAAACTTCCAGGTGACTGTAATATTAATTCTTTTTAAAAATTATTTTAAAAAAGCACTATATTTATGTTTTGAACCCTGAATATCCCTAATTCACAAAATCAGTGGTAAACTGCACACTTTAATAAAAAAAACTTGCATTTATATAGCGCCTTTCACGAACATTGGATGTCTCAAAGCACTTCCCAGCCAATGATATTTTTGGAAGTGCAGTGCTTTGATTTTTAAATATTTTTTGAAGACTCATGTTTTAGAATTGTGGAGATGGATTCATTGGAGGACTGAAAGGTGGATGTGTTTTTTTAAAGGGTCACTGGAAGGACTGTTTAAAACATTTACTGGATGTCACATGTCTTTAGCTAAGTAAACAACAGGTGCCTTCTGACTATGGGAGTTGTTTACAAGAGAAGTGACATGTCAAGATTTATGGTGCTCAAGAGTAGGTTTCATTTTTGAATACTGTTTTGATTCAGTTCGGTTTGTAGCTTGCTGAAAGAAAACACCCAGCTCATCTTTTCTCCACCGCTCTGAGAAACCCTGCACAAAATCCAGTGCATGATAGCTGTAACAAAAACAAAAATTCTGGAAATACTCAGCAGGTTTGGCAGCATCTGTGGAGAGAGAAACAGAGTTAACATTTCAGGTCAGTGACCTTTCATCAGAACTAGCAAAGGTTAGAAATGTAATTAAGCAAATAAAGCGGGGTGGGGCAAAAGATAACAAAATGGAAGGTGTTGATAGAAGAGGGTCACAGAGAATAACTGATCAGAAGGTCATGGAACAGAGGCAGAGGGTGTGTTAATGGTGTAGTGAAAGACAAAGCGTTAGTACAGATAGGGTGTTAAATGACCGAATAATGAACAGCCCTGGTCAAAAGTACAAACATGATGATGCAACCTTCCACAACAGCGCTTCTGATATGTCCTTTTTCCTCAACCGAGGATTCCCCCCCACTGTGATTGACAGGGCCCTCAACTGTGTCCGGCCCATTTCCCACATCTCTACCCTCACCCCTTCCCCTCCCTCCCAGAACCGCGTCAGGGTTCCCCTTGTCCTCACACTTTCCACCTCATCAGCATCCACATCCAAGGGATCATCCTCCACCATTTCCGCCACGTCCAGCGTGATGCCACTACCAAACGCACTTCCCCTCCGCTCCCCTGTCAGCATTCCGAAGGGATTGTTCCCTCCGAGACACCCTGGTCCACTCCTCAATTACCCCCGATACCTCGTCCCCTTTCCACGGCACCTTCCCAGGCAATCACAGGAGGTGTAATACCTGCCCTTTTACCTCCTCTCTCCTCACTATTCAAGGCCCCAAACACTCCTTTCAGGTGAAGCAGTGATTTACTTGTACTTCTTTCAATTTAGTATACTGTATTCGGTGCTCATAATGCGATCTCCTCTCCATTACGGAGACCAAACGCAGATTGGATGACCACTTTGCGGAACACCTTAGCTCAGTCCGAAAACATGACCCCGAGCTTCCTGTCACTTACCATTTCAACACTCGCCCCGCTCTCATACCCACATCTCTGTCCTGGGCTTGCTGCAGTGTTCCAGTGATCATCAACGCAAGTTCGAGGAACAGCATCTCATTTACCGATTAGGCACGCGACAGCCAACCGAACATTGAGTCCAATAATTTCAGAGCATGACTGGCCCTCCCTTTTATATTTTTAGCTTTATTTTTTTATTATTTTTATTTTATTTTAGTTTGTTCCATCATTCATTTTTTCACTATGTGCCTGCCCACTGTTTTTTTCATGTTTGTGGTTTTGGCCAGGGCTGTTCATTATTCAGTCATTTAACACCCTCTCTGCACTAATGCTTTGTCTTTCACCACACCATTAACACACCCTTTGCCTTTGCTCTATGACCTTCTGGTCAGTTATTCTCTGTGACCCTCTGTCCTATCAGCACCTTCCCTTTTGTTATCTTTTGCTTCACCCCTGCTTTATTTGCTTAAAACCTATTACATTTCTAACCTTTGCCAGTTCTCTTGAAAGGTCACTGACCTGAAACTTTAACTCTGCTTCTCTCTCCACAGATGCTGAGTATTTTGTTTTTATTTCAGATTTCCAGCATCTGCAGTATTTTGATTTTATTATTGTGATAGCTGTAACGCCTCTTTCCACTGAGACACTTTTGGAAGACTTTCTCTCGATATCTCCCAAACGAACTGCTTCTGAAAAGATCTCAGTGACCCTTCTACATGTACTTGGATGCCAGACCGTATGCCATCTGTATGCATTCTTCAAGAATTAACAAGTACTTTGGCCAAAGCATCTTTATTTTTCCTTTAACTGGTGTGTGTTGGGTATTTAGAAGGGAATATTCACTGTCATATTTCAAACTGTGTGTTAAAGCTTTGCATCTTTATTGACTAAGTCTTGTTTTATAATAAATTAATACTTTTGTTGTTTATTAAAGAAACCTGTTTGGTGGATTTTATTCTGAAACTAAAATAGATAGAGCAGATAATTGGCCGCATCAGTAACTGGGTACACAGTTAAATATATGTTATGACCTGTGAAGAAGTGGAACTAGAGAAATACAATGCACTCCTTCTGCCTTGGTCGTAACAACTGTTGTAATGGAAACATGCCAGTCAATTTGCGCACAGCAAGCTCTCACAAAAAACAATGTATAATGACCAGATAATCTCTTTTTGTGATGTTGATTGAGGATAAATATTGGCCAGTACACCAGAGACCCCCGCTCTTCTTTGAAATAGTGCCTTGAAGTCCACCTAAGTGAGCAGATGGAGCCTCGGTTTAACATCTCATTCAAAAGACAGCACTCCAACAGTGCAGCACTCCCTCAGTACTTCATTGGAGTGTCAGCCTTGACTTTTGTGCTCAAGCCCTGCAATGCAACTTGAACCCAGAACCTTGAGACTCAGAGGCAAGAATGCTACCAACTGAGCCACAGCTGACAATAGATTTGCTATTTTGGTAATCTGCCACTATGTTCTTTACCTCATTCAGAGATCTCATAATGGCCAGTGTGAAAAACAGAAGAAAAACATAATTCCAGTGCAGTCGAGCCTTTAACATAGGCATGTTGGTGGAACAGTCCAAAGGGGCTTTACTTCAATGAAATATGCTATATCTGACCTGGCGCCCAAAATGGTAAATGTTCCATTTCCCTTCCTATAACTGTTTAGCAGAAAGGTCACAATTCTTTTCTCTAAACTGAAATGTCAGATGAAGAGTACCTAAGCCCCAGTGAGCAATACTCACCTCTTTTGCAGTGCATCTACTTAAAGTAGATCACAGCAATTTACATCAACGACTAAGGCAAGCGTTTCAAAAGTACACAGATCACTCATATTTCTCTTCTTACAGATACCTGTACCATGCAAAGCTGTGTCGAGCACTACCAGCCAGATCCCAGTTCAACCTGGCTATGGCCTTCGAATATGTTTATGGTGGAAACTGGTGAGGATGGGGGGAAATCAATCTCATCTCCACTGGAACACAGATGCAAGATTTCAAATATACCCATTTCACTCAGATTACTGGACAGAGAAAACCAAACCAACTGCATCAGGCAGGATAGATGAAGGCTGTAAACTGTTATAATTAAAAATGTTCTTCATGATTCCCCCAGCTTCTCTTCCCTGGCTACCCCCAGCACGCCTGGCTCCTCTTCCCAACCACCCCCAGCTCCTCCGGCTGTCCCAGCTGCTCTTCTCACCCAGCCCCCCACACTCCCCCACCTCCTCTTCTCGCCCACCCCCAGCTCCTCCAGCTCCTCAGTCCTGCCTATGTCAGAACCGTGGGAGCTATCCCAATTTTGCTGTGCCAGGACATGTCTCCTTGACAGTTGCTTCTCTGCAGCACACTGATAGCTAAAGTCACTTTCTCTTCATTGAACTACTGCTGATAAAAAGAGATGGGCCTGTTTCAGTGCTGTATTTCTAAAACAAAACAAAAACAAATTGACAGAAGCAAAAGTACTTTTTCATATAGATTTAGCTGCTGTAGTCTTCGATAAACTGGCAGCTGGTGGTGGTGTGATGTTCACAGGAGGATGTGAAAGTTGACTGTGATGTCATTCCAGCATGTTATCTAAATTGGCTCCTGGTTTTATATTTTCGAAATGTAATCTGCTGATCTGCATTAAGTGACATTTAATTTGAATTCAGTAATTCTTGAATGTAAATGAACCAGGACACAGTACAAACTGACATAGTAAAATCATTCAAAACACTCATGACAATTCAGGATCAGGTTGGTGCCATCATAAAAATATTTAAATTGCTACATAAGCTTAGGAACATTCAGTAAATAATGGAATGTGACTATGTAAGAGATATCGAAGCAATTGGAAAACAGTATACGGATAATGGCAACAGAGCTGGATTTGACATGTCACTGTATAATCCCTTGGAAACAGAACATAATGAAAGAAGGAGAAGGCATAGTAGCACATTTCAGTTGTGTTCAATCTTCAAGTGATGTGGTAAACATGCATTGAAGGGGACCTGCAGCAGAAGTTGACAGGGGAAGCGGAAGCATTTCCACCAGTAAACATATTCGAAGGCCATGCAGATAACTTACTGAACTGTCAGAACATCTGGAATCTGTCTCTGTGCCAGCTTTTAGAAGCGTCTGAATCTATATCCAGACTCAATCAAGGGTTTGTGTAACCAGGGATCTTCTTAAAAACAAATCAAATTAGTGGTGGACAGGACTGTATACTGGTCACCATAGACCAATATTAATCTCCATGATACTTGGTTACTTTGGTTATTATTCAGTAGGTTGATTTCCCTAGCAAGCTTGCTAGGTTTACAGTTCAAAGTTAGTTAAAAGTATTTAAAATGTTTGTAAAGTTTTTTAAAGTATTTCAAAGCTCACAACAATTTTTCAAAACTTAGAAAATGATTTAAAACTGATTAGAAGTACTAAAAGGTTTTCAAAATGTGCAAAACTACTTAAAATTATTATAAAGAATTATAAAGCATCAACCTGATCAATGACTGCTTGACCTCAAGGGGCGAGACTTCTTCCAATGACATCAATGGGGCCATAGCTTATTCAACGACAATACACCTTGCTGCTAGTCCTTGGCACTGACTTTGCCATTGGACCCATGCTGCAGCGATGACAGCAAGCTCTTGCTGCAACCTATGACCAAGGTAAGGTCATATTTATTCATGCAGTCAGAGGCAGACGCCATAGCTTCGCCTCTGACAGGATGGCATCCTGTGAGACGTCTGCCCTTCAGTAGGGCCGACATCGCGTGAGACGTCTGCCCTTCAGTAAGGATGTCCTCACTGAAATGTTCTATCTGCTGCCGCCACAACTACAACCTGAGAGCAGGCCAAGGACCACACTGCTAGTGGCTTTGAAGGTGACCGTGGCAATGAACTTTAATGTGTCAGGCTACTTCCAGGCTGGACCTGGAGATATTTGCAACATCTTGCAGTTTGCCATCTACTTTGAGTAAGGCAGATCACTGAGCCTCTCCATACAAAGAGAGATGACCACATTTCATTCTCTCTTGGCAGAGGCCAGCAGGCAGAGAAAGCACACTGTTTTGATAGGATTTACAGGTTTCCCCATGGTGCAGGGTACAATTGACCGCACGCACATCGCTTTGTGGGCACTGCATGTTAACTCTGCAATGTATCAGATTTCACTCTCTTAACATTCAGCTGATGTATGACCATAGGCAATGAATCATGCTAGTCAATGGCTGGTGTCCTAGCTTCATTTTGCAATCCATTGTGACATCTGCAATTGAGCCACAATGGCAAACCAACGGGTGGCTATTGGCCAACAGGAGCGATCTGCTGACTACCTGACTGATGGCTCCAGTTCACAACCCACACACATGTACAGCATGCATATGAGAGCTCTGCCGCCATAAAAAAATGTGACAGAGCAAACCATTGGCATGCTGAAACAATGCCTCCATGCCCTGGACCACTCGGGAGGATCTTTGCAGTATTTGGCAGATGGCAAGATCTGTGGGCGGGGTGTGCTACTGTTCCTGCACAACCTTGCCATTAGGAGGGGACAGCCCTTGCCACCAGCTATATCGCGAGTAGCTGAGAAGCAGAAGCAGGAGCTTGAGGAGAAGGAAGAAGAGGAAGAGGAAGAGGACAAGGATCAGGAGAGGAGGCAACCGAGACAGTCTCTTTTTGCCTGGGCTGTCCGTGAAGTACTCATCAGAGTGCAATTTCAGTAACGGGAAACCCAATTCCACATTCACTAACAGTCCCACACTTTGGGGGGAAATATATGCTCTTCCCCACGGCGGGTTTGGAGGCGGAAAGAGCATAAAATCAGTTGGGATGGTGGCGGGGGGCGGGTGGGGGGGGGAGCCTGCCGCCTTCCCTCTTCTGTCCAAATTAAGGGCCTCATTCTGCCGCTGCTGCAATTAGCTTTGCGGGCTGCTTCCCGGCTCCTGGTGGGGTATGGGGGGTGGTGGGGTGGCGGAGTGGGGGGGGGGGGGGGGGTCCCTTATTAAAAGGCACAGTCCCTGAACAAGGGACCTGGCATTGAAAAGGAGAGGCCTCACTTAGATCCATCCTCCTGCCTTTCTAATAACCCCCCTACACCCTACTCCACCATGACCCCTACCCCGCGAGATCCCTCCCGCCTGATGTACCTGTGGCCTGGGTCCAGCGACGCTCCTGGGCCTCGGGTAGGTGCTCCACTGGCAGCAGCCACCGCCTCCGCAGTGGTACTGCTCAGTGGAAGAGCTGCCAGCCTCTGGCAGTTCTCCAAGGGCGGAACTTCCATTGCTGGGATCGCTTGATCCTATGGAAGGCCCCCGCTGTCCACTTAAGTGCCCAATTGGCACCAGATTCAGCAGGCCTTCCACAGAAGAGTCAACACAAGGTTTGTCCGGATGTCGAGACCCCCATTGCCAGCATAAAATCCTGGCCCTTGTTTTCCCTCTGTCAACTAACCATCACAGCATTTGATTCGTCACAATGCAAAAATAAAAACCACCACAAAATAAACATTCCAAACCAAATTTATAAATGAAATCATGCCATATTGTATACAATAGTCAACTAATCACCCTTGTGCTCCTACGCAGTGCTACCCCAGTGGCTGCAGGATGGCTGGTGGGAGCCCACTGACTTTCAGTGGAGGACACTCCAGATGAACTTGCAGGATGACCTTGAGCAGCTCTGGGCCTAGAAGGCCCAGCTGCAGACTACATAATGGGGGGCAGCAGTATTGGTTGTCTGGCCGACAGGCAACAGCAAGGGCAGAGGTGAGAGGACAAATGCTGTCATCCTGAGAGAGGACAGCAGGTTAGTGCTCCATGGAAACATTGCTGCTCCCCTGAGGTGATGATAGTGATTCACTGCAGGACAGATTGCTGGACTGCTGTAATACCCTGGAAGCCCCTTTGAACATCATAATCCACAGCCATAAAGGTAGCAGTCTGAGCTTGCATGGCAGCAAACTGATCTTGCACAACAGCAGTCTGAGATTCCACTGGAGCACTCAGACATTGGGTGGCTGCTGCTTGTTATGAAATTGAAGCATGACAATGACCATCAGACACTGCATCATGATTGTGTCCACAAGTGTGTGAATGGAGGACTCCATTACTTCCATACTGGATGGAGTCCAAAGCTTTGTGCCAAGTTGGTGCTAGACTCCTCCATGCTTATCATTGTACGCAGGCTTTCTGGCAGGCCTCCCAATGCACCAATCATTTTGTTGTACATACCAATCAGCCTTCTTCTGCAGGCTGCCCCATTGAAGTCCTCACCTGAGTCCTCTGCGGTGGAAGCCATGTGCTACCTTGCTCTCTGATGAGCTGACACCTGTACTATCTTTGCTCACTGTCCTGGCTGAAAGCCACTCATGCCTGATGTCTCATCACATGTAGATCCTGCCTCTGTGCAATCTGCTAAATTATGCGCAGTGTCGGTATCTGAACTGGTGGCTGTGAGTGCGCAATTGAGTGATGGTACATATTCAGCATCACTATCTTCTTAGGGTACCTCCCACTGCCAGACCAGGCTGTACTTCTTGGGTTTCAGCTTTCAGTTTTGCCACTGGCCATTGCCTTAGCAATGGACATTCCAATAATGACCAGCACCAGCTGCTCCACGGAGGTGAGGACATGCACTACAGGTAGCCCCTACTGCCTCCAGTTGTGTACCACCTTCTTCTGTAAGAGAGAGGGAAATGTGTGAGTAAGTGTTGAACAATATATTGGGTGATGTGGCTATCACGGTTGAATAGCTGGCAGTGTGTGCAAGCTGTGAGATGTGGTGTGAGGCTTGCAGCAGTGCTAAAAACATCAGTGAAGTGGTGCATATGAATGTTAAATATGAATCTTAATGGATAGAGATTGTTGGTTCGTGAGTGATGAGGTTGTAGTGAATTGCGCATTGGTGCAGTTGATAGGATATGGCATCTGAGGATGCATTCACGATGGTGACCACTCATGTGAGATCACTGCATCCAGGTTCGGGGGGGGGGGGGCTGTACTCCTGCCAATGACCTCCATGGCTATCTTTTCCCACTACATTTTGAGCATGTGGCTGGAGGGCCTCCCACCCCCCTGCAGATATGCCCCTGCCTGCAGATACAGGGCATCTCTCCTATTTTCCACTTGCTCCACCAAGGCCTCCAACAAGGTCTCCAGTGCAGCATCTGAAAATCTTGGAGCCCACTGGCTCCCATTCTTTACTGTTTCCCAGGTCACACTCACTTCTGGAATGACTGCCAGCTCTACTCCAACTGCAATGCATTTCCTCTTTAAGAGATGCATGCTGGCTTTAGCTGGTTACAATTTTGGGCCCCGTGCTGATGCGTGCAGCCAATCAACATCACGGTTAATGTTGGCTGCACACAAAAATCATTCAAATAAGCGGGAAGCACAAGAACACAAGAAATAGGAGCAGATGTAGACCATATGGCCCATCGAGCCTGCTACGCCATTCAATACGATCAGGGCTGATCTTGGGCTTCAATTCCATTTCCTGTCCACTCCCCATATCCCTTGAATCCCTGCGAGACCAAAAATCTATCTATCCCAGCCTTAAATGTATTCAATGATGGAGCATCCACAACCCTCTGGGGTAGAGAATTCCAAAGTTTCACAACCTTTTGAGTGAAGTAATTTCTCTTCATCTCAGTCCTGAATGATCGGCCCTTATCCTGAGATTGTGCCCCCCCCCCCCCCCCCCCCGCGTTCTAGATTCCCTGACCAGCGGAAACAATCTCTCAGCTTTTACCCTGTCAAGCCCTTTCAGAATCTTGTATGTCTCAATTAGATCGCCTCTCATTCTTCTAAACTCCAGAGAATATAGGCACAATTTACTCAGCCTCTCATCATAGGACAATCCCCTCATCCCAGGGTCCAATCTAGTAAACCTTCGCTGCACCACCTCCAGTGCAAGTATATCCTTTCTTACATGTGGAGACCGAAACTGCACACAGTATTCCAAGTGCAGTCTCACCAAAGCCCTGTACAATTTTAGTGAGACTTCTTTATTTCTGCACTCCAATCCCCTTGCAATAAAGGCCGACATGCCATTTGCCTTCCTAATAGCCTGCTGCACCTGCATGTCAACTTTGTGCATTCCTTGTACAAGTACACCCAAGTATCTCTCAACACTTACCAGTTTCACACCTTTTAAAAAATATTCTGCTTTTCTATTGTTATGACTAGGTGAGAAAGGGGTCTAGGGGTTCCCTCTCAGCCTTTTCCTGGTTTGACCATAACAGGATTTAATTTTTTAAAATACCGTGTTTTTAGCTCCCCCTCAGTGAATTCTTGTTCACTGCTCTCCAATTGTAAGGCAAATATATCAACCAGACAGGTTTTCTTAGATTTAAACAAGAAAGGTGTAGGTTTATTAACCTTAAAACTCTAATTCGGTTAAAACTACTACAAATACGCGACACGACCATGCTAGCATGCATACGCGATAAACAGACATGCAGATAGAGACAGCAAAGGGGTAAGACTAAAGGGGAAAAGTTTGAAGCAATAGCTGGGGTTCATTTACTGTCCTTTGAGTTCGATGTAGAGTCTTTGATTGCAGTTAAATCTTGTCGTTTCATTGGGGCCCAGTGCACACTTTCAAACTTGTTTCGATGTACGAGTCTACTCTCAAGGTTTAAGTGGCGTCAGTGGATTTGGAAATTCGGAGAAAGAGAAAGCCAGGGACAGAGACCTTCCTTCAGTGTTGTCTTCAAAGCAGTCTCTGTCCTCAACCTGTTCTGTGAGCACAATTCAAAAACCCTGGGCCAGCAGGTTAGTCATGTGACTAGCTGTTAATTAAAAAACTCTCCTGCACTCTTGTGGACTCCTTTCATCTTAGCAGACACCCGCAATGGGGGAGGGGGGCGGAAATGGAATGCTGCCTTGTTCCACCTTCAATATCTGCTGATCAAAATCCATTTGGGTTAATTGGAACAGGGAGCAGTTCCATTGTCTTTTCCTAGGCAATTGTCTCTTAGAATGCAAATTTTTCCAGCACTGCTGATCTCTTTAAACGATTCATCTCTTCAATCCAGCAACAGTTTAAAATTAATGTTTCATATGACAAAATGAATATGCCTCATTTGTGGCAGGTGGGGTTTTCATGACACTATTTTATGACAAAAGTGAACAACTTCACACTTCCCTACATTATACTCTATTTGCCATCTTGTTGCCCACTTACTTAACATGTCTATATCTCTTTGCAGCCTCCTTGTGTCCTCTCCACAGATTACCTTTCCACCGGGCTTTGTATCATCAACAAAGATAGATACATTACTCTCTGTCTCTTCATCCAAGTCATTAACATAGCATGTAAATAGCTGAGGCCCCAGCACTGATCCTTGCAGCACCCACAATTCACTGCCTGCCAACTTGAAAATGCCCCATTTTTGCCCACTCTCTGTTTCCTGTCTTTTAACCAATCCTCTATCCATGCTAATATATTACCCCCAACATCATGAGCCCTTATCTTGCCTATTAATCTTTTATGTGGTACCTTATTGAATGCCTTTTGGAAATCCAGGTATACTGATTTGGTTTGATTTAGCAATACAGCACTGAAACAGGCCCTTCAGCCCACCGAGTCTGTGCCGACCATTAACCACCCATTTATACTAATCCGACACTAATCCCATGTTCCTACCACATCCTCACCTGTCCTTATATTCCCCTACCACCTACCTATACTAGGGGCAATTTATAATGGCCAATTTACCTATCAACCTGCAAGTATTTGGCTGTGGGAGGAAACCGGAGCACCCGGAGAAAACCCACGCAGACACAGGGAGAACTTGCAAACTCCACACAGGCAGTACCCAGAATTGAACCCGGGTCGCTGGAGCTGTGAGGCTGCGGTGCTAACCACTGTGCCACTGTGGTTACCACTATACTACTGGTTACATCCTCAAAAAGTTCTAATAAATTTGTCAAACAGGATTTCCCTTTAGTAAAACCATGCTGACTTGTTCAAATCACACTATGCTTTTCCAAGTGCATGGTTAAGACTTCTTTAGTAATAGTTTCCAGCATCTTCCCAATGCCTAATGTTAGGCTAACTTGCCTGTAGTTCCCTGTTTTCTCTCTACCTCCTTTCTTAAAGCATTATAACATTTGCCAACTTCCAATCTGACAGGACCATTCCTGAATCTAAGGAATTCTGGAAAATCATAGCCAGCGCATCCACTATCTCTGCAGCTATTTCTTTTAGGACCCTAGGGTGTAGGTCATCTGGTCCTCGGGACTTGTCAGATTTTAGTCCCTCAAGTTTCTCCGATACTTTTTCTCAGCTGGTGTCAAACCCTTTTTAGTCTCTAGGTTACTGTCTATTTTTGGTATGGAACTTGTGTCTTCTACTGTGAAGATAGACACAAAATATTTGTTAAATGCCTCTTCCATTTCCTCATTCCCCAAGATTTCTCCTGTCTCTGATGACTAATGTCTACTTTAGCTACTCTCTTCATTTTTATGTACTTATAAAAGCTCTTACAATCTATATTTTCCCTTTTTATCAACTTTTTGGTGGCCCTTTGCTGATTTCTAAAACACTCCCAATACTCAGACTTGCTACTATTTTTTGCAACATTGTAAGCCTCTTCTTTTAGTCTAATACTCTCCTTAACTTCCTGAGTGAGTCACAGATGGGTCTTTCTTGACGAGTTTTTGTGTTTGAACGGAATGTACTTTTGTTGAACCCTTTGAATTGTTTCTTTAAATATTTCCCACTGTTCATTTACCGCCATACGTTTTAGTCTATTTACCCAATTAACCTTAGCCAGTTCTCCACTCATACCTTCGTAATTGGCTTTAAGTTTAAGATTCTTGTTTGTGATTGAAATGTATCACTTTCAAACTTAACATGAAATTCAGCTGTATTATGAGCACTATTTCCAGTGGATCTTTTACTACGACATTGCTAATTAACCCTGTTTCATTATACAATACGAAATAGTATCCCTAGTCGGTCAACAATGTATTGCTCCAAGAAACTGTCACGAAAACATTCTACAAATTCATCTTCTAGACCAGCGTTGCAATTTGATTGTCCCAGTCTATATGCAGCTTAAAGTCCCCCACAATTAATACACTACCTTTGTTACATGCTCCAATAATTTCCTGTTTAACGTTCTGTCCAATAATATAACTACTGTTAGGGGGCCTGTAAACTACTCCCACCAGTGTTTTCTGACTCCTGCTATTCCTAATTTCCAGCCAAACTAACTCTACTTTATGATCTTCTGAGGCCAGATCCCTTCTTATAAATGTCCTTATTGTCATCCTTTACTATAAGGGCTATCCCTCCTCCTTTGCCATTCTGTCTGTCTCTCCAAAATATTGCATACCCTGGAATATTCATTTCCCAACCCTGATCTCCTTGTAACCAAGTCTCAGGAATGGCAATTAGATCTGGATCATTTACCTCTATTCGTGCCACTAGTTCATCTATCTTATTACAGTAGCTTCGTGCATTCAGATAAAGGAACTTTCATTTCATTTTTTTACCTCCATTCCCTGCGCTTACCTTATTTGCCGATGTACAGTTTTTGTTAAACTCTCTTGTCCCTTCCTGGCCCATTCTGTTGGCATTTACCCACGTTACTATCTTGCTCTGATGCCCTGACCTCTCACTTTGGATTTCTAAATTTCCCCTTACCCAAACCCTCCCTCCCCCAACGGTTAGTTTAAAGTCCTGCCCACAGCCACAAAGTTGGTCTGCTGCCTGCATCACAATTCCTGTGCCTGTTTTCAGGGGCTATCCAATTTAACATCCTAAAACTTTTTATCACTAAATTAAGAGAAACAGATTGGTAAAGGGAAACATGAGCCCATTAAACAGAGTGCAAGAGATAATATATTGGATAATCAGGAAATGGCAGACATATTAAGGAATACTTTGTATCCGTAGAGGAAGAGGACAAAATGCCAACGGTACAAGGGAACTTAAAAATAAGCCAATGGGAGGAACTTATTGAATTCAATATATGTAGAAAAATGGTAATGGAAAAAATAACGGGACTTCAGATAGACAAATCTCTAGGATCTAATGGTTTCCACCCTAAGGTATTATAAGAAAGAGTTGACGAAATTGCAGCTGCATTCGTCATAATTTTCCAACGCTTTCTAGATTTGGGAATTGTGTCTTTGGATTGAAAAATTGAAAATGTTACTCCATTATTTAAAAAAGTTGAGTTAAAGAAATTAGGAAACAACATAACTGTCAGTTGTGAAGAATTACTGGAATCAATGTTGGGGTCAGAGTGACTGAGCACTTAAACAAGTATGAGCTGATCAGAGACAGCATGAGATCAGAAAGGTAGGTCATATCTGACTAACCTAGCTGAAGATGTTGAGGAGATCATGAACAATGATGGATAGAAGACAGTCTAAGTTGTTGTTTATATGGATTTGCAGAAGGCACTTGTTAATATCCACACAAGAGATTATTAGCAAAAATAAAATCTACAGAATTGGAAGTAACGTTATAACGCATGTTAGTAAGTAGTTACGTGGTAGGAGACAGAGAGGAGAGATAAAGGGAATATACACGGATTGGCAGGATGTGACAGATCATGTTTCCCAGGGATCTCTGCTGGGCCTCAGTTTTTCACGAAATACATCAATAACTTGGATGAAGGAATAGACCATAATATGTCCAAGTTTTCAGATGAAACAAAGTTAGGAGGCATAGTAAATTGTGAAGCTGAGAACAGGAAGTTACAAAGGGACATAGATTGATTAAGTTGAGTGAGCAAAACTGTGGCAGATGGAGGTCAATCCACTTTGTATCCAAGAAAGAAAAATCAGAATATTTTCTTAATGGCGAGATAACAAGCTGTGTCCACATACACAAATCAATGTGCAGGTGCAGAAAGTAATCTAAAAGGCAAAGTGAATAATCTCACATTTCCCCACATTATATTCCTTCTTGCCCACTCACTTTGTTATAACTGGGATAGCCAGGAAGGACAGTACAGGAATCAATATTTACTCAGTTAAACATTACAAGCATACGCCTCCTAACTCAACCACAGCAAGTGTTTCTTTGTATGCATTCAAGTGAAATCCCAGTTATTGCTCACCTCCTGTATACAATTAAATGGGAAAATTAAAAGGGAAATCATGTTGAACCAATTTATTGGAGTTACTCCTTCAAAGAACATGTGCTGTGGATAAAAGGGAGGCCGTTGACGTACTGTACTTGGATTTCCAGAAGGCATTTGACAAGATGCCACATAAAAGGTTATTGCGCAAAGTAGGAGCTCATGGTGTAGTGGGTAACATACTTGCATGGATAGAAGATTAGCTGGCTGGCAGAAAACAGAAAGTATGCATAAATGGGTCCTTTTCTGATAGGCAGAATGTGACGAGTGGAGTCCCGCAGGGGTCAGTGCTGCGTCCTCGACCTTTTACAATTTATATCAATGACTTCGATGAGGGGAACGATGGCATGGTAGATAAATTTGCAGATGACACAAAGATAGGTACGAAAGTATGTTGTGAAGAGGACATAAGGAGGTTGCAGACCAATATTGATAGGTTGAATGAGTGGGCAAAAATCTGACAGATGGAGTATAATGTGAGAAAATGTGAAGTTGTTCACTTTGGCAGGAAGAATAAAAAAGCAAAATATTTCTTAAAACGGGAATGACTGCAGAATTCCGAGGTGCAGAGGGATCTAGGTGTTCTCGTGCAGGAGTCAGAAAAGGTTAGTATGCAGATACAGGAAGTAATAAAGAAGGCTAATGGAATGCTATCCTTTATTACGAGAGGAATTGAAAATAAAAGTAAGGATGTTATGCTTCAGTTATGGAGGGCATTGGTGAGACCACTTCTCAAATACTGTCTGCAGTTTTGGTCTCCATATTTAAGGAAGGATGCGAATGCGTTGCAGGCGGTTCAGAGGAGGTTTACTAGATTGATACCTGGAATGAGCGGGTTGTCTTATGAGGAAAGGTTGGACAGACTGGGTTTGTTTTCATTGGAGTTAGAAGAGTGAGAGGAGACTTGATTGAAGTATATAAGCTCCTGAACGGTCTTGACAGGGTGAATGTGGAGGGGATGTTTCCTCTTGGGGGGGTGGGGGGGGGGGGCACTGTTTTAAAATTAGGGGTCGCCCTTTCAGGGCAGAGAGACAAGGAGAAATCTTTTCTCAGAGGGTTCTGCAACTTTGGAATTCTATGCCTCAGAAGGTGTGGAGGCGGGGTCATTGAATATTTTTAAGGCAGAGTTAGATAGATTCTTGTTTGGAAAGGGAATCAAAGATTATTGGAGGTAGATGGGAGTGTGGAATTTGAGACAGAAACAGATCAGCCATGATCTTATTAAATGGCGGAGCAGGCTCGACGGGCTGAATGACCTACGTCTGCTCCTAACTCGTATGGTAAACACAATTAATATACAATTAAGAGATTGCCTTCTTTCACATAAAATAAAAATTAGAGTTAAGATGCATAACCAAAATCAAATCAGAAACCTCCATTCTGTACAAAGCATTACATTGTGAGGTGCCCCTCCTCTAGGATCCCTAACAATGTCTTTATACATGCACTTCTTTTTTGGTAAAATAATCAAACAGTTGATGACTTGCATCCACCCATTTAATTTGAGATTTCCTTTGTCTCCAGCATTTGTTTCAAGCCAGCAAGGTTAATTCATAAGCTTTTCTCACTCACACTTTTCACAGAGTGTACATTAGATTACAATAAAAGATTATCTATATGACACTCAATGGATATACCAATGGATATACACCCCTTGCATAGAATCTCAATTAAAATATTTGACAAATAGAATCCCATATCACAGCCTCCACAAAAGCCAGTATTTCAGCTGCTAAGGCACTTTTAATATCCTTTTCTATTAGCTTCCCAAGCTAAAGGAGAACATCTCCCATAAGAAATATTATGAACGTAGCTGCACTAAATACCCATCAGGAATATTAGCAAGTGAAGCATCGCTAAAAATGACTAGTTTCATGTTCTTTGGGTCACCTAACTTAAGTACACATTTCCCCAGATTTGATTTTGTTAATGTTTTATTTGCCCATTCATTCTCGACTTTAGGGCGTTTCATCACAGTACTTAAACCCAACACATCAAAACTAGCATCTGGTCTAGTCTAAGTGCCCAACCAGTTCCACAGAACAATCAAGTTTCATAATTGCTCTGCATCTTCTTTATAGAGTCACTGAGAGATACAGCACTGAAACAGGGCCTTCGGCCCACCGAGTCTGTGCTGACCAACAACCACCCATTTATACTAATCCTACATTTAATCCCATATTCCCTACCACTTCCCCCACCTTCCCTCAATTCTCCTACCACCTACCTACACTAGGGGCAATTTACAATGGCCAATTTACCTGTCAACCTGCAAGTCTTTGGCTGTGGGAGGAAACCGGAGTACCCAGCGGAAACCCACGCGGTCACAGGAAGAACTTGCAAACTCCGCGCAGGCAGTACCCAGAACTGAACCCGGGTCGCTGGAGCTGTGAGGCTGCAGTGCTAACCACTGCGCCACCCAAATCTGTTTTAAGAGGAATGCTCATGCAAGGAGAAATTATAAACTATAAAATGAACTAATGAATTGTACTCAAAACTGATACCTTTTGCTGCAAAACAAGATGGAGTAAGAGGTCAGGTGACCTCTCCTGAACTGCAAATATACATGGTAACTGCTGGAACCATGAACAAATCATCATATCTGGTCAAGTGTTGAAGAAAGCATTAGAAATGTAAATGACCCATTCATTGTTAATGGCTACCCCTCTTCAACAAGTTGGGCTAACAATGACTTTGCAGACATAGAGACTCCAGACTCAAATGCAAAATAATGGGTGTGAATAAACACCACTTTATCAAGATGGCATAGAGATGAGCAACATCCAAATCCACTGTCTAACATTGGCCACACCATCAAACACCATTTAAAAAAACACAATGGAAGAGGAACTTGGGTCACTTGACAGAAGCCAAGTCTCTGTTAAGGAATTTTTAATAAGAGACATTTTCTGTGGAAAGCCAGAAGGAAGAGAGACTCTTCCCAGCAAGAAGAAGGACCCTGTCAGAATACCATCTTTAAACTACCTAAAGGCAGAGGTGAATCTCCCCACCTGAAAAGTTGTAACAGGATATTTTGCCATTGAACTGTGACTGCGATTGAACCAAAGAAGTCTGTCGCAAAGCATCTGACAACCTGAAACTTTAAAAGTCTGACTTCAGTGAACCAGGAAAAAGGAAAAACAGGCCTGCACTGCTTTTAAATCTTTCTCCCGGGAAACAAACAAAGTTTCATAATGAACACTGTGTTTGAAACCATCATGCTATCTTTTCTTGTGTTTTTGCATGTGTGTGTGTGGTTGCGAATATTTGAGTATTGTTTAATAAACATTTATCTTTCTCAAAAGCTATGAGAAAATCTGTTAATTAAATCATTAAAATGCTCAAGGATTAAAACACATTTCTAATAAAAACACTGTCTTCGGTCAGTTGAGAGGTGATAAAAGGAAACCACCCCTATCATTGTCCATCTGTCCGTAATCATATAATATCACCTTTCTGTGACCTAACACGAGTAACAGGGATGGGAGTAACACTCTCTAAATAGGATTGTTGAGTTAAAGTTATTCCAGACCTACTCTGCTCAACATCTAAACCAATATATTTAAAAGCTCCACAAGCCTGATTCTCAATCTTTAAATTCTACTCTTACTACTAACATTTCTCAAATTCCGCAGTAGCTCTCTCTCTTCTCTCTTTGGCCTCCTTGTCTCGAGAGACAATGGGTAAGCGCCTGGAGATGGTCAGTGGTTTGTGAAGCAGCGCCTGGATTGGCTATAAAGGCCAATTCTAGAGTGACAGACTCTTCCACAGGCGCTGCAGATAAAATTGGTTGTCGGGGCTGTTACACAGTTGGCTCTCCCCTTGCACTTCTGTCTTTTTTCTTGCCAACTGCTAAGTCTCTTCGACTCGCCACACTTTAGCCCTGCCTTTATGGTTGCCCGCCAGCTCTGGCGATCACTGGCAACTGACTCCCACGATTTGTGATTAATGTCACAGGACTTCATGTCGCGTTTGCAGACGTCTTTAAAGCGGAGACAAGGACGGCCGGTGGGTCTGATACCAGTGACGAGCTCGCTGTACAATGTGTCCTTGGGGATCCTGCCATCTTCCATGCGGCTCACATGGCCAAGCCATCTCAGGTGCCACTGGCTTAGTAGGGTGTATATGCTGGGGATGTTGGCTGCCTCGAGGACTTCTGTGTTGGAGATACAGTCCTGCCACCTGATGACAAGGATTCTCCGGAGGCAGCGAAGATGGAATGAATTGAGACATCGCTCTTGGCTGACGTACGTTGTCCAGGCCGCGCTGCCGTAGAGCAAGGTACTGAGGACACAGGCATGATACACTCGGACTTTTGTGTTCTGTGTCAGTGCGCCATTTTCCCACCCTCTTTTGGCCAGTCTGGACATAGCAGAGGAAGCCTTACCGATGCGCCTGTTGAATTCTGCATCGAGAGACAGGTTACTGGTGATAGTTGAGCCTAGGTAGGTGAACTCTTGAACCACTTCCAGAGTGTGGTCGCTGATATTTATGGATAGGGCATTTCTGACGTCCTGTCCTATGATGTTCGTTTTCTTGAGGCTGATGGTTAGGCCAAATTCGGTGCACCCCATAAGAAATCATCAACATGCATCATGAAGACGCCTGAAAGTTTCCCTGTACCAATAAGGCATTTCAGGATCTGCTTTTAGCTGAACACAACCTATTTTTAGCAAACAGATCTCATGTAAAATACCACACCCTGGAAGCATCATTCAGGCCGTAGATGCATTTCTTTAATTTCCATAGTTTCCCTTCTGCATCTGCTGTCGCTTTAGATAGTTTCAGAAACTCTTCTCTCTGAAAAGTATCGCCCTGCAGAAATGTGGCTTTTATGTCAATTGATCTACATGCCCATGAATATGTAACTAAAAGAGATAAAAAGATTTTCAAGATTACTTTTCCAGTTGTGGGAGAGTCCACTCTAATATCAGTATCACCCAGTTGCTCTTCAAAACCTCAAGCAACTAGTCTCATTTTAGCCTTGGAGGTCCATCTGCAAGGACTTTTTCAAGTACAAATCCATCTGTGCGACAAGGCTGGTTGCCCGTTATGTGGTACCTCAAAATAAACTCCAAACTCTCTCCAACTATCTAATTCATTTTTTTTGCCTCTCTTATTAATTACCGTCACATTTCTTGGCAGCCACCAAACTTCACGCTCATGAGGACTTCTGCTTCTATTTCTGTTCAACCACAGTTCTGTGGCCTCCATTTCATTGTGTAAACTATTCAAGCTGTGGCCTCTACTTGTACTTTTATATCTGTCAGGACTACTCTGCATGATCTCCAACATGCACACTCGGAGGCTCTTTCTCCAGTACGTGATCATTTTCTGACACAAGAGTCACTTCCAAACCCACTATCACAGCTTGTACTACACTTTGTTACTCTCTACTCTTTCACCCCCATTCTGGCAGTCCATTCATGGCCATCATCCTGAACATTCAACCAATATTTAAACTTGCCAGTAACTTTTCCTGCACATCCCAAAATTGTCACATCCCTTCGTTCACCGGACCCCTCTGGAATATGTCACCTGTGTGCCCACTCTGGACAACTGGCCTTTGGATGCAATAGCTCCGTCACTATCCAGCCCTTTATCTACCATAGTCTGTTCCTCAGGACCTTCATCACAAATGCATGAGCTTTTGAGGTACAAGGTGCCTAGTTTACCTCTATCAGCTGTTCAGAATCAAAGATTTTGTAACTAATCCCAATTAATCATGAGGAATTAACCTTAACAATTTGATTGCCATGTTTGATAAGTACTGTCTTATCATCATGACTTATTACCTTACCAGGGCTTTCCATTCCCTGTCACCCTGTCTTTTATAATTCACCAAATCTCCTGAATTAAATTCTTATAATGATGCCTCAGAGCTCTGGATTTTCTCCGAGACTTCAGCCTTGAGAAAGCCTGTCTCCCTGTATGTAAAGCATTCAAATGTGTAGAACAAAAATGACTTATTGTAGTGCCTTCTCAAGCAAGAGGACAATCGCACAGCACAGAAGACATTTCAGGATTTCGCTCATAGAATAATTGCTAGGAACTATACCCTCCAACCAACTGGAGTGCATCCTTTGCATGACTACTCATGCTAGGATGATTGTCAACCTGCAGTCTGTTCATCATCTAAGATTTTATGAAGCATTTCATAGATCATAGACAAACAGTCATTGTTGAAAGGACTTTCAGCTGCAGTATTCATGACCATAATGTTCATGTTTTCACACGTCTTTGTCCCATACATTTAGATCCATGGCAACTACCTTAAAGTCATGTATCAATGGAAGGTTTACAATAGGATATGGCAGTGTCTAATATTTTATACAGGTTTCACATCTCACTTATCTCTTATATTAGCCTTGTATACACTTCATTAACCACACCTGCATCTTTTAACAGAATTTTTAACCTCTGACAAGTAAAGTGAGCAAAGTATCTAAATAACTTTAAGACAATTTGCTTCTTCTTCCTCCCCGATTCTTATCACCTGATGCCATTAATACTTGTCCAACACTCTGATAATAAACACTGGGTATGTTAAGTGGATACAATAATGAACTAATTAGGTAAATTGCAGATCCATTGTCTTTCCAAAAATAATTGCCTTATCATGCATCATGTCAAGTTTCATTTGTATCTTTTTCATTGAATGTTGAGTCAACAGCATAGATATCTCACTAGAGACTACATCAGTACTGATAACGTGGCCTACTCCGGCTACTTTACATGGAAATACAACTCTCTTTAGTGACTCCAATGTGTTGTCACCACTGTTATGGAGTTTCCATATATTTTTTGGTAAAACTTGGAATCCGTATTTTTAAAAAACTGAAGAGGCTGGCCTTTTGAGTGTCTTTTTGAAAGGAAGTTCAACAAAATTTGAACTTGTAAACAAGGACTGGCAAGCAAGTGATTTCAAGGAAACCACAGGGGGTTTTGACCTAGGAGCTACTCTTTGTGACGAGAGAGAATTTATGACTTAGCGTGTGACTTGTTTCTGGGAAATTTTAGTTTCAGTTTTAAATTTTAAAAAGCCAGTGGGTTTGGACAAAAGCAGGCAATTGAAATTTCAGATGGACCTGCCAGGAGATCAGAAAAAGAACCAGACAAGTATTACCTCTCTGTAAAGAATCTTTGCTCTTGAAAAGCAATAGATTGTATGAAGTGGTACCGTTGTCTCCTGCATTTTTTGAAGAAACCCTGAATTTTCAGAAACCTTGTGTCTTTAAAAAGACCTAAGAAAATCCTTGTTGCTGATACCTGACAGAAGACTTAAGTGAAGCTAGTTGAACTTCTTTGAACGCCTACCCAATATAGACTGTTCATCAACCTCGCCTGGAAAGACTTCAAGTGGCATCCAATCATTCGACTTTGGGACACCGCATCAAAAAAGAACTTCTTTCCAGATCATTGCAGTCCAAGGTTTTTATTCACTTGAAACAACTGTAAACAAAAATCCTGTTTTTCCCAGTTAACTGGTTTTTGGATGTATGTATGTGTGTGTGCATGAGGGCTTGGGGAAAAATAAGGAACTTTAATATTTCAATTCGTATATATATTTACTTCATTATTGGTTAAGACTTGGTTTTATCATAAATGGATAAGTTTGTTGTTTATCAAAGAAACCTGGTTGGTATGCTTTATTTTGGGGACAAATAGAGTATCTAATTGGCTGTTTCAATAACTGGGAACATTTGATATGCTGTGACCTGTGGAGAAGTGGGACTGAATTAACAGTGCACTCCTCCTGCTTCGGTCGTAACACCATCAAATCTAAAGCAAGTAGTACATTTATATTCCTTAACCTTGAGTCGATCCTCACTATTTAGTGACTCTAGATAACATTTTAACCAATCAGTTCCACACACTGTAGAAGTGTAAGCACTATCTAGTGCAGCACAGCTGATCAAGTCTGCACCTAACCCATTCATCACAGAGCTAAAACTCCTTGTGACCAATACAATTTGTTTGGATTATTCATTATCTTCATCATCTGCCTCAGAATTCTCTGTCATGTGTCATTTCGAGGACCCTGCCTCTCCACAGTTCATCACATAATGATACTTTGAGCCACACCTATTAATTGCTCCTTGGCACTCCTGAGATTCATTCAACGATTACTGCTGTTCCAATTCTGTCTTCTGCTGTCATAACCAGACCTGCTAAAAAGGTACTTGCATCCTCATTCCACCTGTCTGTAACCCTTCCATTGTATTGACGCCTGCTTCCAGTATCTGGGCCATTTTGAAATCTGGCAATCATTGAGTCCTCTATTCTGTGTGTCACCATGGAATATCCCATTTATTTCACCAAGCAGATGACTGTCTCCGCAGGAAATTATTCAAGGCAGCACACATTTGATCCAACAGGGAGTCTCTGTCTGAAAACGAACACCAGTTAGAACCAAGAACTTGTCCATATGACACCTTAGCACAATCCAGCAAGTTACACGCCTGCACTGAACCAGGGATCTCTAAGATTGAACAAAAATGGCACCTCCTTCTACTTCCCTCTGTACCATGACCCCGCTACTGAACATAAAGCCACTGTATCCAAGACTGTCACTGATCTCATCTCCTCTGGAGATCTTCCCTCCACGGGCTCCAAACTCATAGTTTCCCAATCCCGTACAGCCCATTGCTACCTCCTTCCTAAAATCTACAAACGAGACTGCCCTGGTAGACCCATTGTTTCAGCCTGTTCCTGCCCCACTGAACTGATTTCTTCCTATCCTGACTATTTTTACTCGCCTTGTTCAGTCTCTTCCCACCTACATCCATGACTCTTCTGATCACCTCTGTCACTTCAACCGTTTCAAGTTTCCTGGCCCTCACCATCCTCTATTCACCATGGATGTCCAATCCTTCTACACCTCCATCCCCCACCAGGATGGTCTGAGAGCTCGCCACTTCCTCCTTAAATGGAGACCCAACCAGTCCCCATCCACCACCATTCTCCTCGGCCTGGCTGAATTTGTTCTCTGATTGAACAACTTCTCGTTCAACTTCACTCACTTGCACCAAATAAAAGGTGTTGCGATGGATACCAGCATAGGTCTTAGCTATGCCTGCCTTCTTATGGAATATGTGGAACATTCCTTGTTCCAGTCCTACTCAGGCCCCCTCCCTCACCCCTTCTTCCAGAACATTGGTGACTGTATCAGTGCTGCTTCCTGCTCTTGCCCTGAACTGGAAAATTTAATTGACTTTGTTTCCAATTTTCACCCTTCTCTCACCTGCACATGGGCCATCTCCAACTGTTCGCTTCCTTGACTTCTCTGTCTCGATTTCTGGGATCAGCTATCTACTAATATTTACTATAAGCCCATGGACTCCCACAGATACCTGGACTACACTTCCTCACACCCCACTTCCTGCAAGGACTTGATTCGATTCTCCCAGTTTCTCTGTCTCCGTTGCATCTGTTTGGATGATGCAACTTTCCATACTCGCGCTTCCGATGTTTTCTTTTATCCTCAACCAAGGAATCCCCCCACCGTGGTTGACGGGGCCTTCAACCATGTCCGATCTATTTCACACACTTCTGCTCTCACCCCTTCCCCTCCCGCCCAGAACCATGATAGGGATCCCCTTATCCTCACCTTCCATCCCATAGCCTCAGTATTCAACGGATCATCCTCTGCCATTTCCACCACCTCCAGCTTGATGCCACCACCTTCCCCTCCCCTTCCCTTTCATCACTCTGAAGGGACCATTCCCTCCATGACACCCTGGTCCACTCCTCAGTTACCTCTAACATTTCCCCACTTTCCTACAGCACCTTTCCATGCAAGTGCAGAAGATGCAACACCTGCCTTTTTATTTCTCTTTTTTAGTTTTTTTCCTGCTGGTTCGTTTTTTTTCCCCCCAATTTGTTTTTTTACCACCCTTATTTCTTTCTTAATCCCTTTACTTTGTGTTTGGACAGCTGCTGTCCTGTCATTTACACCTCATCCAGACACATCTTTTGTTTCTTCACTTGTCGCATTACAATCCACTTAGGTTTTGTACCATGAAACCTTTTGTCATTTAATCTTTCCTGCCCTCCAACCTATTACAGACCTTCCCTTTTGTTCTTCTTCACCCATCCCCACTTTCACTTACTCAAAACACTTCTAACCTTTGCCAGTTCTGATGAAAGGTCACACAGACCTGAAATGTTAACTGTTTTCTCTCTACAGATGCTGCCCGACCTGCTGAGTATTTCCAGCAATTCCTGTTTGTTTCAGATTTCCAGCATCCGCAATATTTTGTTCTTGTATCTCCAAATTGAATTTCCTTAATCTTTTATCTTTTAAGTCTATGATATATTCTTCCATTGAACAACCATCTGTTTTCCGAAAAGTATTGAAGTCTGACAATGAGTCATAGGCATTTAATAGATCATCTTTCCTGTAAATTTAATCCAAGAACTCAAAAGAAAATCTAAACCTTCATCCCTATCCAACTGATAGGTATCCAGTTCACAAAATACTTTATTTCTGATTTTATTTCTTGTAGGAATTCCTCTCTGTAGTGTTTCCTCTCTGGTAGGGACATGACCCGTGTCCACATATCCACTTCCTTCTCCCACTTGTCACACGCACAAGAAGTGCGACAATACAAAAATTATGGACAAAATCTGAAGAGTTATAAAAGCTGACTACATATTTAAAAAAATAGGCCTTTCTTTTAAAAAGGTGAACACTGTGGTCAAAAAATGGCCACCGAAGGAAAATCACTTAGTCTTTGTATATTCAAACTGTCTGACACAGACAAAGGAAAATCCTCAAAGCGAAGAGGTGCCAATTGAACCCCTCCCACACCCATCCTAAAATATTCCAGAATTGAAGGGGTTCGTCTGAAACAAAGAAGATGTGAAGTAGCCACGCCTTGGTCCATTCTGCGATCACCATGGGGGTGACATCAAATCATCGCCTACCCAGAGGCAAGATGTAACACAACTTTACCTTAAGAAGTCGAGAGAGAGAGGACGAGAGAGACACCCCAAAAAGCAGCATCCAGAAGCTTGTTTCCAGCAAACCAGAAGGGACGCATCCTGCTGTAGTATTCCACATCCACACCGATACAGTAGTAAATTATAAGTAATCTATTGACTTGAACAGAACTTTCAACCAATCACCTCAGGCCTGCAACCAACAAGAACTTGACTTCGAAGAGAATTCAACAGATTACCGTAACTCCCCCAGAAAACTACCCTCACTTATAATCCTCTTTTCTTCTCTATCTCTTTTTGCACGTGTGTGTATACGTGTGAATGAATGTGTGAGTTGGATGCGGTTGCAACAATTGCAGGATATGGCATATTAATCAAAAAACAATTGATTTTCTGTTTTATACCTACAAGAAAACTGGTTGCTGTCTTTTTTTTTTAATTCGTTCATGGGATGTGGGCGTCACTGGCAAGGCCAGCATTTATTGCCCATCCCTAATTGCCCTTGAGATGATGGTGGTGAGCTGCCTTCTTGAACCACTGCAGTCCTTGGGGTATAGGTACACGAACAGTGCTGGTAGGAAGGGAATTCCAGGATTTTGACCCAGCGACACTGAAGGAACGGCGATACAATTTCCAAGTCAGGCTAGTGTGCGCCTTGGAGAGGAACTTGCAAGTGGTGGTGTTCCCATGCATCTGCTGCTCTTATACCTCTGGGTGCCAGAGATCATGGATTTGGAAGCTGCTGTTGAAAGAGCCTTGGTGAGTTGCTGCAGTGCATCTTGTAGATGGTACACATTGCTGCCACTGTGCATTGGTGGTGAAGGGAGCGAATGTTGAAGGTGGTGGAGGGGGTGCCAAATCAAGCAGGTTGCTTTATGGTGTCGAGCTTCTTGTGTTGTTGGACCTCCACCCATCCAGGCGAGTGGAGAGTATGCTATCACACTCCTGACTTGTGTTATGAACAGGCAGTAATTTTTTTTTCTTCTGTACAAATTTCCCTTTTTTTTCCCAACCACCTGTCTGTAAATTTGTGATTGAATTTCTTTACCTCTCTTAAACACAAATAATAAATGACTGCATCAACAACATGGATTTTAAAGTTAAAACAAAGAAGTAGGATTTATTAACACACTCTTAAAATCAGGAAGGGGTTTAATTTTGCCATACATGCTTCCAAACATTCAGGGAAAGGCATAAAAAAGACAAGGCCATTTATTAAATAGAAACTTATCTTAACAACTAGCTAATATGGATTTCAGTTAAAAGTAGTTTTCTTTTAAATATCAAAAAAAAGTCCAAAGATTGGAGATCACTGATTAGAAATGACGCAGAGGGGAGGAGCTATTGGAGCTAACACTTCTCTTACATATTTCTTTTTCTTTGCACTCTCAAAGGTAATAATGGAGACCGCAAAATTGCTGAAGTCACCTTTTTTGGACGGAGAGGAAATTAGTAGAAATCAGGCTTTTCTCTTGTTTGAGACTTTGCTGCTTGCTTTGTTGATTTTACTTGCTGGATTTGTCAAAGTGTGGCTTCTCTTTAATTTTTTCTTGTAGAAAAGCCCTTAGAGAAAGAAGTCAATGTAGCTGCAGCTTGAAAACAGTTCTGCTTTTTGCAGAGAGGTCTCAGGGAAAAGTCTCCGTAGCACATGGCAGCTGTGTAATGGAAAGCAGCCTGTACTCACAAATGATTATGGTTTTGCGTCCAGGCAAGTTGGATAGGGATCCCCTGGGTCCTAAAGCTAGACCCTTTTTAAGTCGCTGTCCCACCTGACTTCTCTCCTGCATCTTGGCAATTGGAACACAGAAGTACAAACTTAAACATGATATAAAATGGCGGTTGACATTAATACTCGAATGCACAACACAATTTACAAGGCAGTTTGCATCTATTCCTGACACTTGTGCCTTGTAGATGCAGGACAGGCACTGGGGAGTCAAGAGGTGCATTACTCACCGCAGAATTCCCAGCCTCTGGCCTGCTCTTGTAGCCATCATATTTATTTGGCTGGCCCAGTTTCTGGTCAAAGGTAACCCCCAGGATGTTGATAATGGGGGATTCAGCAATGGTAATGCCATTGAATATTAATGGAAGATAGATTTTCTCTTATTTGAGACAGTCATTGCCTGGCACTTGTGTGGTGCAAATGTTACTTGCTATTTATCAGCCCAAGCCTGGATGTTGTCTAGGTCTTGCTGCATCTGACATATAAAACACAAATGGGCTAAACCCTAATAACAAAACACACTTGCTGTGGTCAGGTGGGAGTTGAACAGTGGGAACCACCCAAATCTCACCACATGGCTGTAACACATCAGTCATATGGTTCAGACTCCGAGAACAATGGAAGGTAATCATACCCTGACAATTTACACTTGCTTTCTGCCATTTTCCACAATAGCCTCTAAGATTGTGGTTTTCCATCTAAAATTTTAATTAGCTTCCAAACTTCATCTTTATTCTGACAATTTTTTTCCCGTTAACAGGCCTGTAATTCGTTGTTTTCTCTCTCCCTCCTTTCTTGAACAGCAGTGTTACATTTGCTAACTTACAATCCTCTGGGACCATTCCAGAATCTACTGAATTTTGGAAAATCATTACCAGCGCATCCACTGTCTCTGCAGCAGGTCATCAGGACTAGGGGATTTGTCGGGTTTTAGTCCCTTAAGTTTCTCCAATACTTTTTCTCTGCTGGTATTAACTATCTAAAGTTCCTTATTCATATTAGCCCCTTGGTTACCCTCTATTTCTGGTATATAATTTGTTTCTTGACTGTGAAGATAGAAACATATTTGTTCAACATCTCTGCCATTTCCTCATTCCCCAAGATAATTTCTCCTGTCTCTGCCTCTAAGGGACCAATGTTTACTTTAACTACTCTCCTTTTCATATTCGTTTTAAAGCTCTTACTATCTGTTTTCATATTCCTGGCTAGTTTACAATCAGGCTCTATTTTTTCCCTTTTCATCAACTTTTCTGGTCGCCTTTTGCTGGTTTCTAAAACAATCCCAATCCTCAGGCTCAGCACTATTTGTTACAACTTTAGAAGCCTCCTTTTAATCTAAATATTATCCTTACTTTCCTTACTAAGCCACAATGGATCTTTCTCGCAGAGTTTTCATTTTAAACGGAATGTATTTTTGTTGAACATTTTGAATTGTTTAAATATTTCCCACTTTTTATTTACTGACATACCTTTCAGTCTATTTGTCCAACCAACCTTAGACAGATCTTTCCTCATACATTGGCTTTAAGTTTAAGATTCTTGTTTAGGACTGGAGTATGTCGCTCTCAAACTTAATATGGAATTCAATTGTACTATGATCACTTTTTCCCAACGGATCTTCTACTATGAGATTACTAATTAAACCTGCCTCATTGTGCAATACAAGATCTAAAATAGTTTTACCCGTAGTTGGGGTTCCACAATGTATTGTTCCAGGAAACTATTGCAAAAGCAGTCTACAAACTCAACTTCCACACTACCGTTGCCAATTTCATTTTTCCAGTCTATATGAAAATTCAAGTCCCCCACAATTATTATACTGCCTATGTCATTAGGCCTAGGTATTTCTTGGCTTAATGCTCTGACCAATGGTACAACTACTGTTAGGGGGCCCATAACTTCTCCCACCAGTGTTTTCTGACCATTTCTAATCTCCACCCATACTGATTCTACTTCCAGATCTTCTGAACCAAGATCCTTTCTTACTACTGTCCTGTGAGTTTACTAGAGTTGTGATACTACGGCATCAGCATTGACTTCGGGCCGCTGGTGTGATTGTTGCTCGGCTGCTCCCAGGCCGTGCAGGAGTTTCCACGCATTTTGGCTTGAGTGCATGAAGTCAATTTTCTCCACTGTTTCCTGCCATCTTATGAAGCGTCCTTCATCAAGGGACTTAAGGAGTGCTGTTGCCACATTGGGGTCCTCATTTTCCTGGTATTCTTCCAGGAGCCGTTCGTTTCCCAGGGTCCAACAAGGGATGTAGGTTTTTCTGAAGCCCCAGGGAACAAATGTGTTGGCTGCCAGTTTGAGAAGTTGAGTGAAGTGGTTGTAGTTTTCGGGGAGGGGTGGTATCTGGTTAATGGTGGTTTCTATGTATCTGTTGTTGGCATCCCAGTTGCCCTTCCGCAGATATCAGCGTGGTTTTGGCTTTGAATTTATGGATGGTAGTTTGAGGCCGATGTGGATGAGACTTGGGTGATGTTGAGAATGGGGGAAGATGGGTAGTACTTGTCAGAAGCACATCAGCAGTCGACCGTTGCTGTCGTGGGTCATAAAGCAAAGATCAGGTGAGTAGTCCTTCTTTCACCTGGCAGAATGGAATGTGCCAGGCTGCTTTGCATCGTACACAAGTTTAAGGTCATGCATGGAGGCTCAGTATGACAGTTGTTCTGCTGCATTGTTGTTGGGGTACCCCGACATGTGATGTTGGCTGTTGAAGTCACCAGATGGTTGGGTGTGTTGCAGGCTGTATTACGATGTTGGGCCAAAGTCATTTGGTAGCTTGTAGAAATTTGTGACTATCAGCTTACCTACTTTGATGGAGATGGATAGGGGTCCATGATTTTAGGTCTTCTGTGTCTTTGGTGAGGCTTTCCTTGATGTGAGTGGCAAGGTCATATGTCTTGTTATCCCTGCTTGCAATGAGTTGGTACTCTCAAGATTGTTTCAGGGCAGACAGAACTTCTCAAGTCCTTACACACAAGAGGAAGTGGAAAGCTGTCGCTACCAAGCCAGGCAAAGCAGCAGGAGTCGATGGGATTTACTCAGAATTCCTGAAGAATACTGGATCACAGGGAAGGAAATGGCTGGCAATGCTGTTTACCAACATCCATAGCACAGGTGCCCATCCAAACATCTGGTGCCAATCTAAAATGTTGTCAAGCCAGGGAAAACACTCGACGACCCACGCAGCTACCCCCTGTCGCCCTGCTCTCAATAACATACAAGGTTCTGAAATGCCTCCTGCTAAACAGACTGACTCCCATCCTGGAAGCAGCAATGCCCCCCCACAACAGGCAGGTTTTTGCACAGGCCGCAACTGCTCCAAGCAGGTCCTGACACTGACCTCACATATTGAGGCCAGTTTTCAGAAAGGCCTGAAGACAGGAACGGCCTTTGTTGATTTATCCTGTGCCTGTGGCACAGTGTGGTGTACAGGCATGCTGCTGAAACTCTCTAAAATAATCTGCTGTGTGAAAACCCTACAACTAATTAGCTCCATGATCAGCAACTGACAGTTCTGTGTGCATCTAGGAGATCAAATCAGCTGCCTGTGCAGAACCAACAATGGGCTCCCACAGGGATCAGTTCTCGCACCAACCCCCTTCAATTTATATATCAGTGACCTTCCTCCCTCGGCTCTTCATATACGCTGGCACTTGGCCCTGGCTTTCCAGGCTAAAGAACTTCAGGACAATGACAAAATATTCACTGAAGATCAATGTTCTCTGGAAGCCTACTTCAGAAAATGGAGACTCCAACCAAATGCCGCCAAGATTGTTGTTTCAGCCTTCCACCTGGACAACTCGAAGGCCAGAAAAGAACTTCGCGTCTAGTTCTGTGGCCGACCACTCACCCGCGACCCAAAGCCAAATACCTTGGCATTACTCTTGACCATACCTATCGGCAACACCTCCAGAACACCGAAGCCAAGGTCAAGACGAGAGTGAATTTCATAAGGAAACTGGTGAGTACCACCTGGGGCAGCACAGCCAACACACTACACACTGCTTCACTCACCCTGGTCTACCCAACAGGTGAGTACTGCTGCTCAAGATGGCACAGAAGCCACCACACAAACATGGTAGATATCCACCTCCGGAAAATCATGTGGATTATTTCTGGAACGTTAAGCCCAACACAGCTCGCGTGGCTTCCTGTACTAGCACACATTGAACCTCCTGATGTCCGCAGGGAGAACTCCTCAAAGAACACAACCAGCTGACAACTACCAAAGTACTTCCATTGATACAGGACCTCAAGAAAAATCCCATGCACTTGCTTCACATCTCATAGCCCCTACTAGAACACACTCCACACCCTACAAACCAATGACAGCCCCACCTCCTGGTTTAATGCCAACATCACCAATTGCAACCTGGTAACTGACCTGAGTGGTGAAATTCCCAGTTTCAACCTCCCATGGAAAATCTGGACAACCCTCAACCGCTTGAGGACAGGCCAGGGAAGATGTGGCCACTTGCTCCACAAGTAGAACATGAGGACCAGTTCAAATGGTGACTGTGGCCGTCCAACGCGCTGCCCACAAGGGTGGTGGAAGTGGAGACAATGATTTCAGAAGGAAGTTGGATGGGCACTTGAAGGAAATAAACTTGCATGGCGACAGGGATTGAGTGGGGAAGTGGGACTGACTGGATTGCTCCCTGGAGAGCTGTCATGGACTTGATGGGCCGAATGCCCTACTTCTGTGTCGTAAATGACTCTATAACTCGACATTGAACTCTTACCCTGAGAGATCAATTCCTGTTGACTTTACAACCATTCGCACTGCATCAGCTGAAGCCGTTGAATGGATTGTTAACCTCGACATTGAACTATAACTGCTTCCCCAGCCATACGAATATATATACTACTTTCCTTATGTCATCCTTTACTCTTCGGGCTACACCTCCTCCTTTTCCATTCTGTCTGTCTTTTCATTATGTGATGTACCCTGCAATGTTCATTTCCCAACCTTGGTTATCTTGTATCCATGACTCTGTAATGGCGAATAGATCTAAAACATTTATCTCTATTTGTGCTGCTAGTTCATCTATCTTATTTAGAATGCTTCAAACATTCAGATGAAGAACCTTTAAATTTTTAACTACTATCCTTTGCAGAACTGATGAAAGGTCACAGACCTGAAACATTAACTCTGTTTCTCTCTCCACTGATACTGCCAGACCTGCTAACTATTTCAACTATTTCAGATTTCCAGCATCTGCAGTATTTTGATTTCACATTATCTCAAATCCTTGGCTATAAGCTTGTGATGAATGACCAGCCTGGCTCTCCACTGCTAATTTGGCTTTACCAATTCAAGTTGCATCATCACTCCTTTTCAAGGCTAAATCTGCTTCTTTACTCCAAACTCATCTTGGAGAGTAGAACAGTTCCAAAGCCTTTTCCCCAAATTTTCATCTTGGGCACAAAGTCCGAGGAAGTTGTGGATTTTTTCATTTTTAAAACAGAGCTCTTCCACACAGCTGCCTCTTCCTTCCTCTGACCCACCACCTTTCTCTTCACTTACAGCTCTCTTATCTGACAACTTTCCAATGCCTATTCATCCATTCCATAATCTGTAGGTTCTCCCCTCAATTTAACTAATCCATGAAGATCACTACATACTGTGCAGTTTTAAACTAGGAGGCTTTTTTCCTCTAGGAAGCATTTTGTTTCAAGTAAACAATTCAGTTGAGACGTCAACAATCTTTACACATTAAAATGTTTGCCCTAATGTGGTCTTCACACCTGATTATTTGTCAAATTGTTTCCAGCATCAAAATAACAAAGCTAATTGGTTTCTCAAAACTGTCGTCAACTGCTGCCCTCCATTTTGATCCTTAATTAGATTGTGCAAATCTATTTTTGCTGTTTTCGAATAAAAGGCATATAAAGTCAAGACAGAAATTTCTTTTTCCATAATGCCACGTGCTGCTACACTTTGTTTAACTACTTACTTCCCCTGCCACATGCTGCATTCAGAATCCTCCGACTTGTCAGTTTTCCAAGGACTCCATTAGCTTTTATCAATTTGTTATCCAGCTTTTGTTAGTTTCCTACATTAACATTCATATGTATCCAGCTGTAGTTATGTGTAAAAACAGATGTGTGGAATGTTAAAAAGAGGTCCCACTTAAAGCCGTGAGTAATTGTCAGTCCTAATAAATGGCCTACAGGCAGTCTGATTAGATGTAAGTTGCACTTATACTGCACCTGGCCTCCTCAGTATTTTCAGTACTGGGTTCCATTTAACTTTCGTTCTATGCTCTAGTCTTCCTTGTGTCTTGCTGAACTGTCAACATGGAGCATTTGAACAGCTGGTTTCTTTAATAGATGACTTCTCTTTCTGACACTCTGCCAAGTGCTCATAGGCTCCTCCTCTCCTGGCTTTGAAGTCCTTGATCCATCACTGAAAGGCCTGCTGAGAAATATAGGTTAAATTAGTTTGTCTGCAGTCAGTAAACCCAATGTAATATACACTATAAACTACAAGTGATTGGCAGATACAAGTTGCAGCTGAGGTAGATTGGGAGATATGGAGCTGAAATTCCTTTACACTATTTCCACCTATCAGGTCTTAACAAAGGGCTTAAAGCATGGGATATTAACATTACAGAATATTTTCCATTTCAGGAATCAAGCCTTCTCAGATCAGATACAGCACAGGCAACAACACAGCCTAGCTCCTTATACTCTACCCCAACGCTGAACTTTGGTCTTCATTTCAGATTCACATGCCATATTGGTGCAATACAGCCAGTTTTAATTTTCTACATCACCATTCCTTGGTGTGAAATATGGGAAGTTTTGGTCAGAATTAAACATGGCAGCTCCCGACTAGGAAGTGGGTTGAGGCTGCCCAAGCAAACCTATACTGCAACAGGCTAATCTACATGTGAAGCCAGGTCTAAAAGAAGCCCATTCAGACATGAAACCTGAGTCAGCACCTGGTCCAGGCCATCAGCTAGGCTTAGTCTCAAACCTACAAAAAAGTAAACTTGCAAGTAACCAATTTTGTTTTCTCTCAAAGTGCTGACTTATGACAGAATCACTTCAGGAAGGATGTGAGGGTCCTTGAGAGAGTGCAGAGGAGATATACCAGAATGGTTCAATGGCGAGGGATTTTAGCAGCAAGATTAGGTTGGAAAAGCTGGGTTGTTCATCTTGGAGCAAAGGAAATTGGAGGGAGACTTGATAGAGGTATACAAAATTATGACAGTTTTAGATAAGGCAGACAAAGAAAAGCTGTTTCCATTAGCTGATGGTACAAGGACTAGGGGACACAGATTTAAAGGTTTGGGCTAGAGATGCAGGAGGGATGCGAGGAAAAAGCTTTTTGCATAGCAAGTGGTAATGACCTGGAACTCGCTGCCGACGAGGGTGGTGGCAATGGAGACAATGAATGATTTCAAAAGGAAATTGGATGGGCACTTAAAGAAAATAAACTTGCTGGGCTACAGGGATAGAGTAGGGGAATGGGACAGATTGGATTGCTCTAGAGAGCTAGCAATGGACTCGATGAGCAAAATGGCCTCATTCCGGGTTGCAGCTTCACCAGGTTGACACCTCATTTTGAATGAAACCGGACACCACCCAGCATCGACCTAGGCACCAGAAACGACAACGGCAACCGCAGCCCTGTCGACCCTGCAAAGTCCTCCTTACTAACAACTGGGGGTCCGTGCCAAAGTTGGGAGAGCTGTCCTACAGACTAGTCAAGCAGCAGCCCGACATAGTCATACTCACAGAATCATACCTTACAGACAATATCCCAGACACTGCCATCACCATACCTGGGTACATCCTGTCCCACCGAGAGGACAGACCTAGCAGAGGTAGCAGCACAGTGGTATACAGTCAGAAGGGAGTTGCCCTGGGAGTCCTCAACATTGGCTCTGGACTCCATGAAGGCTCATGGCATCAGGTCAAACATGGGCAAGGAAACCTCCAGCTGATTACCACTACTGCTCTCCTTCAGCTGATGAGTCAGTACTCCTCCATGTTGAACACCACTTGGAGGAAGCACTGGGGTGGCAAGGGTGCAGAATGTACTCTGGGTGGGGGACTTCAATGTCCATCACCAAGAATGGCTCAGAAGCCCCACAACTGATTGAGCTGGCAGAATCCTAAATGACATAGCTGCTAGACTGGGTCTGCAACAGCTGGTGAGGGAACCAACAAAAGGGAAAAATATACTTGACCTTGTCCTCACCAACCTGCCTGTCGCAGATGCATCTGTCCGTGACAGCATTGGTCGGAGTGACCACCACACAGTCCTTGTGGAGACAAAGTCCTATCTTCACATTGAGGATACCCTCCATTGTGTTATGTGGCACTATTCCCGTGCTAAAGGGGACATTTTTCAAACAGATCTAGCAATGCAAAACTGGGCATCCATGAGGCACTGTGGGCCATCAGCAGCAGCAGAATTGCACTCAACCACAATCTGTAACCTCATGCGGTTACATTGCTTGGTGTTGTCCATAGGCCACCAGATAGTGGGATGTGGAGGAACAAATCTGCAAGGAAATTACAGAGGTGCAAAAATTATAGGGTAGTTATAATGGGGGACTTTAATTATCCAAACATGGACTGGGATAATAGTAGTATAAAGAGCAGTGAAGGGCAAGAGTTCCTAGAGGGAAATTTTCTACAACAATATGTTGGTAGTCCAATGAGAAAGGAGGCTAGACCTGGTTCTTGGGAATGAAGTGGGCCAAGTGGATCAAGTATCAGTAGTAGAGCATTTAGGTGATAGAGATCATTGCATCATAAGATTTAGGCTGACTATGGAAAGGACAAAGAGCAATCCAGGGTGAGAATAATTAACTGCAGGAAGGCCAACTTCAATAGGGTGAGAATGGAGCTGGGGCGAAGAAATTGGAGTCAAAAGCTGGCAGGAAAACCGGTAGATGAACAATGGGCTACCTTCAAAGAAGAGATAGTTCGGGCACAGTCGAGGTATGTTCCCTCGAAGGGGAAAAGTAGAGCAAACTAATCCAGAGCTCTCTGGATGACAAAAGAAGTAGAGATTAAGATAATGAAGAAAAAGTGTGCTTATGACAGATGCCAGGAAGAAAATACTATTGAGAACCAGGCTGAATGTAGAAGGTCCAGAGGGGAAGTGAAAAAGCAAATATGAGAAGCAAAGAGAGAGCATGAAAAGAGACTGGCAGCTAGCATTAAAAGGAAATTCCAAAGTTTTCTCTAGGCTGATAAATAGTAAAAGGGCGGTAAATGGAGGAGGAGAGCCGATTAGGGACCAGAAAGAGGATTTACATATGGAGCCAGAGGGCATAGCTGAGGTATTAAATAAATACTTTGCATCTGTCTTTACCAAGGAATAACATGCAACCCAGGCAATGTTGAAAGAGGAGGTAAGTCAGACACTAGAGGGGTTTAAAATTGATAAAGAGGAAGTATTAGATAGGCTGTCTGTACTTAAAGTGTATGAAGCACCAGGACCAGATGAGATGCATCCAAGGATACTGAGGGAAGTGAGGGTGGAAATCGCAGAGGCACTGGCCATAATCTTTCAGTGTTCCTTAGACTTGGAGTGGTGCCAGAGGATCGGAGAATTGCAAATGCTATACCCTTGTTCAAAAAAGGGCAAGTCCAGCAACTACAGGCCAGTCAGTTTAACTTCGGTGGTGGGAAAACTTCTAGAAAAAATAATTTGAGACAAATCAATAGTCACATGGACAAATGCGAGTTAATTAAGGAAAGCCAGCATGGATTTCTGAAGGGAAAGTCACAGCTGATGTCCCTGACTCCTTCACGTGCTGGAAGTGTGTCCAGCTGCAGCTCTTGTTAGACCGCATGACGGCTCTGGAGCTGCGGATGGACTCACTTTGGAGCATCCGCGATGCTGAGGAGGTCGTGGATAGCACGTTTAGCAAATTGGTCACCCCGCAGATTAGGATTGCTGAGGGAGAAAGGAAATGGGTGACCAAAAGGCAGAGAAAGAGCAGGAAGGCAGCGCAGGTGTCCCCTGCGGTCATCTCCCTCCAAAACAGGTATACCGTTTTGGATACTGTTGAGGGAGATGGCTCACCAGGGGAAGGCAGCAGTAGCCAGGTTCATGGCACCGTGGCTGGCTCTGCTGTTCAGAAGGGCGGGATAAAGAGTGGAAGGGCTATAGTCATAGGGGATTCGATTGTAAGGGGAGTAGATAGGCTGTTCTGTGGTCGAAAACGAGACTCCCGAATGGTATGTTGCCTCCCAGGTGCATGGGTCAGGGATGGCTCAGATCGGCTGCAGAACATTCTGAAGGGGGAGGGTGAACAGCCAGTTGTCGTTGTGCACATAGGCACCAATGATATAGGTAAAAAACGGGATGAGGTCCTACAAGCAGAATTTAGGGAGTTAGGAGCCAAGTTAAAAAGTAGGACCTCAGAGGTAGTAATCTCAGGATTGCTACCAGTGCCACGTGCTAGTCAGAGTAGAAATGAAAGAATAGTCAGGATGAATGCGTGGCTTGAGAGATGGTGCAGGAGGGAGGGGTTCAGATTTTTCGGACCGGTTCTGGGGGAGGTGGGACTATTACAAATTGGACGGTCTACACCTGGGCCGGACTGGAACCAATGTCCTTGGGGGTGCTTTTGCTAACGCTGTTGGGGAGGGTTTAAACTAATGTGGCAGGGGGATGGGAATCAAACGAGGATGTCAGTGGACAGTAAGGAGGTAGTAACTAAAGCCTGTAAGGAACTAGATAATGAAGTCAGCGTGACTAAGGGGAAGAGTAGGCAGGGAGCAGATGATGAACGCAAAGGGACTGGTGGTCTGAAGTGCATTTGTTTTAATGCAAGAAGTGTAGTAGGTAAGGTAGATGAACTTAGGGCTTGGATTAGTACCTGGGAGTATGATGTTATTGCTATTACTGAGACTTGGTTGAGGGAAGGGAACGATTGGCAACTAAATATCCCAGGATATCGATGCTTCAGGCCGGATAGAGAGGGAGGTAAAAGGGGTGGAGGAGTTGCATTACTGGTCAAAGAGGATATCACAGCTGTGCTGAAGGAGGGCACTATGGAGGACTTGAGCTGTGAGGCAATATGGGCAGAACTCAGAAATAGGAAGGGTGCGCTAACAATGTTGGGGCTGTACTACAGGCCTCCCAACAGCGAGCGTGAGATAGAGGTACAAATATGTAAACAGATTATGAAAAGATGTAGGAGCAACAGGGTGGTGGTGATAGGAGATTTTAATTTTCCCAACATTGACTGGGATTCACTTAGTGTTAGAGGTCTAGATGGAGCAGAATTTGTAAGGAGCATCCAGGAGGGTTTTCTAGAGCAGTATGTAAATAGTCCAACTCGGGAAGGGGCCATACTGGACCTGGTGTTGGGGAATGAGCCCGGCCAAGTGGTTGAAGTTTCAGTAGGGGACTACTTTGGGAATAGTGATCACAATTCCGTAAGTTTTAGAATACTCATGGACAAAGACGAGAGTGGTCATAAAGGAAGAGTGCTAAATTGGGGGAAGGCCAACTATACCAAAATTCGGCAGGAGCTGGGGAATGTAGATTGGGAGCAGCTGTTTGAAGATAAATCCACATTTGATATGTGGGAGGCTTTTAAAGAGAGGTTGATTAGCGTACAGGAGAGACATGTTCCCGTGAAAATGAGGGATAGAAATGGCAAGATTAGGGAACCATGGATGACAGGTGAAATTGTGAAACTAGCTAAGAGGAAAAAGGAAGCATACATAAGGTCTAGGCGGCTGAAGAAAGACGAAGCTTTGGAAGAATATCGGGAATGTAGGACCAATCTGAAACGAGGAATTAAGAGGGCTAAAAGGGGTCATGAAATATCTTTAGCAAACAGGGTTAAGGAAAATCCCAAAGCCTTTTATTCATATATAAGGAGCAAGAGGGTAACTAGAGAAAGGATTGGCCCACTCAAGGACAAAGGAGGAAAGTTATGCGTGGAGTCAGAGAAAATGGGTGAGATTCTAAACGAGTACTTTGCATCGATATTCACCGAGGAGAGGGACATGACGGATGTTGAGGTTAGGGATAGATGTTTGATTGCTCTAGGTCATGTCAGCATAAGGAGGGAGGAAGTGTTGGGTATTCTAAAAGGCATTAAGGTGGATAAGTCCCCAGGTCCGGATGGGATCTATCCCAGGTTACTGAGGGAAGCGAGAGAGGAAATAGCTGGGACCTTAACAGATATCTTTGCAGCATCCTTAAACACGGGTGAGGTCCCGGAGGACTGGAGAATTGCTAATGTTGTCCCCTTGTTTAAGAAGGGTAGCAGGGGTAATCCAGGTAATTATAGACCGGTGAGCCTGACGTCAGTGGTAGGGAAGCTGCTGGAGAAGATACTGAGGGATAGGATCTATTCCCATTTGGAAGAAAATGGGCTTATCAGTGATAGGCAACATGGTTTTGTGCAGGGAAGGTCATGTCTTACCAACTTAATAGAATTATTTGAGGAAGTGACAAAGTTGATTGATGAGGGAAGGGCTGTAGATGTCATATACATGGACTTCAGTAAGGCGTTTGATAAGGTTCCCCATGGTAGGTTGATGGAGAAAGTGAAGTTGCATGGGGTCCAGGGTGTACTAGCTAGATGGATAAAGAACTGGCTGGGCAACAGGAGACAGAGAGTAGCAGCGGAAGGGAGTTTCTCAAAATGGAGACGTGTGACCAGTGGTATTCCACAGGGATCCGTGCTGGGACCACTGTTGTTTGTGATATACATAAATGATTTGGAGGAAAGTATAGGTGGTCTGATTAGCGAGTTTGCAGACGACACTAAGATTGGTGGAGTAGCAGATAGTGAAGGGGACTGTCAGAGAATACAGCAGAATATAGATAGATTGGAGTGTTGGGCAGAGAAATGGCAGATGGAGTTCAATCCGGGCAAATGCGAGGTGATGCATTTTGGAAGATCCAATTCAAGAGTGGACTATACAATAAATGGAAAAGTCCTGGGGAAAATTGATGTACAGAGAGATTTGGGTGTTCAGGTCCATTGTTCCCTGAAAGTGGCAACGCAGGTCAATAGAGTGGTCAAGAAGGCATACGGCATGCTTTCCTTCATCGGACGGGGTATTGAGTACAAGAGTTGGCAGGTCATGTTACAGTTTTTTTTTTAGAGATACAGCACTGAAACAGGCCCTTCGGCCCACCGAGTCTGTGCCGACCATTAACCACCCATTTATACTAATCCTACACTAATCCCATATTCCTACCACATCCTCACCTGTCCCTATATTCCCCTACCACCTACCTATACTAGGGACAATTTATAATGGCCAATTTACCTATCAACCTGCAAGTCTTTTGGCTGTGGGAGGAAACCGGAGCACCCGGAGGAAACCCAAGCAGACACAGGGAGAACTTGCAAACTCCACACAGGCAGTACCCAGAATTGAACCCGGGTCGCTGGAGCTGTGAGGCTACGGTGCTAACCACTGCGCCACTGTGCCGCCCAGTTGTATAAGACTTTGGTTCGGCCACATTTGGAATACTGCGTGCAGTTCTGGTCGCCACATTACCAAAAGGATGTAGATGCTTTGGAGAGGGTGCAGAGGAGGTTCACCAGGATGTTGCCTGGTATGGAGGGCGCTAGCTATGAAGAGAGGTTGAGTAGATTAGGATTATTTTCATTAGAAAGACAGAGGTTGAGGGGGGACCTGATTGAGGTGTACAAAATCATGAGAGGTATAGACAGGGTGGATAGCAAGAAGCTTTTTCCCAGAGGGGGGATTCAATTACTAGGGGTCACGAGTTCAAAGTGAGAGGGGAAAAGTTTAGGGGGGATATGCGTGGAAAGTTCTTTACGCAGAGGGTGTTGGGTGCCTGGAACGCGTTGCCAGCGGAGGTGGTAGACGCGGGCACGATAGCGTCTTTTAAGATGTATCTCGACAGATACATGAATGGGCAGGAAGCAAAGAGATACAGACCCTTAGAAAATAGGCGACAGGTTTAGATAGAGGATCTGGATCGGCGCAGGCTTGGAGGGCCGAAGGGCCTGTTCCTGTGCTGTAATTTTCTTTTTTCTTTGTTCTTTGTTTAACTAACGTGCTGGAATTTTTTGAGGAGGTAGCAGAGTGGGTTACTGAGGGCAATGCTGTTGATGTGGTGTACGTGGACTTGCAAAAGGCATTTGATACAATGCCACACAACACACTTGTGAGCAAGCTTGTAGCTCATGGAATAAAAAGGACATTAGCAACATGTATACAAAATTGGCTGAGCGACAGGAAACAAAGAGTAGTGGTTAATGGATGTTTTTTGGGCTGCAGGAAGGTTTGTAGTGGAGTTCCCCAGGTATCAGTGTTGGGACCCTTGCTTTTCCTGATATATATTAATGACCTAGACTTTGGTGTACAGAGCACAATTTCAAAGTTTTCAGATGATATGAAACTTGGAAGCATTGTGAACTGTGAGGAGAACAGTGTAGAATTTCAAAATGACATAGACAAGTTGGTGGAATGGGCAGACAAGTGCCAGATGAAGTTCAATGCAGAGAAATGTGAAGTAGTTCATTTTTGTAGGAAAAATATGAAGAGACAATATAGAATAAAGGGTACAATTCTAAAGGAGGTGCAGGAGCAGAGGGTCCTGGGTGCGTATGTGCATAAATCATTGAAGGTGGCAGGACAGGTTGAGAGAGTAGTCAATAAAGCATACTGTGTCCTGGGCTTTATTAATAAGGGCATGGAATTTTGTATAAGACACTAGTTCAGCCTCAGCTGAAGTATTGCGTCCAGTTCTGGGCACCACACTTTAGGAAAGACGTAAGGGCATTGGAGAGACTACAGAAAAGATTCACAAGAATGGTTCCAGGAATGAGGAATTTCAGTTATGAAGATATATTGGAGAAGTTAGAAATAAAAACAAAGTGCTGGAAAAACTCAGCAGGTCTGGCAGCATCTGTGGAGAGAGAAGCAGAGTTAACGTTTCAGGTCAGTGAACCTTCTTCAGAACTGGCAGATATAAGAAATGTAAAAGATTTTAAGCAATTAAAGCGGGGGTGAGGCAAGAGATAACAAGAGAGCAGGAGGGAAATAGAAAGTAGAAGTTAGGATTGTTTTCCTTGGAGAAGGCTGGGAAATGATTTGATGGAAGTATTCAAAATCATGAGGGGTTTGGACACAGTAGATAAACTGTTCCCACTCGTGAAAGGATAGAGAGAGGGCACAGATTTGAAGTATTTGGTAAGAGAAGCAAGTGACACGAGGAAAAACTTTTGCATGCAACGCGTGGTTAAGGTCTGGAAATGCACTGCCTGAGAACGTGGTGGAGGCAGGTTCAATTGAAGCATTCAAAAGGGAATTAGACAGGGCGGCACAGTGGCGCAGTGGTTAGCACCGCAGCCTCACAGCTCCAGCAACCCGGGTTCAATTCTGGGTTCTCCCTGTGTCTGCGTGGGTTTCCTCCCACATGACCAAAAGACTTGCAGGTTGATAGGTAAATTGGCCATTATAAATTGCCCCTAGTGTAGGTAGGTGGTAGGGAAATATAGGGACAGGTGGGGATGTGGTAGGAATATGGAATTAGTGTAGGATTAGTATAAATGGGTGGTTGATGGTCGGCACAAACTCGGTGGGCTGAAGGGCCTGTTTCAGTGCTGTATCTCTAAACTAAAACTAAACTGAAAGGAAGAATGTGCAGGGTTATGGGGAGAAGGAACTGAGGAAATTGCTCTTTCAGAGAGCCAGTGTGGACACGATGGGCCGAATGGCCTCCTTCTGCGCTGTAATTTGAAAGAGGCGCAAGAGGAGTGAAGGCTACAGGGGTGAGAAGGAGGATACGGACAGGGAAGCGAAGTGATGGCAGGAGATTCGGGGGCGAAGGGGGAAACTGCTGATGGGGTGAAGGGGAGGAAGAAGTTACTCGCCCTGGCCATCAGCCTGAGAAGGGCAATATTAAGGAACTCGATAAGAACTCAAACTGACGTTAATCCTTTACCCACCCGGTGACTTTACCTAATATATACACCGCTTCGCGACGAAAACAAACTCAGCGCACGGGTAGGAGATCCCTGGACAGAGCGGTCGCCACCTGGCGGTAGGAGGTCCCTGTGCCGAAAGGAGAGGTTGCCGCCTGGCGGTAGGAGGCCCCTGGACGGAGCGGTCGCCACCTGACGGTGGGAGGCCCCGGGACCAAGCAGCAGCGGATTGGGACATAAGAGGTCGACACACGCCAGCTGGAGGCGGAAGTGACGAAGCGTGTTGTGACAGTGGGACATGGTCGCTGCTGAACTGGGGTTGAGCATGATGCAGGGCCCGGGAGAAGGAGCCAGATGGTTGTGTTGGTTATCTCTAGTCTTTCTCAGCGCTGTCCAGGCCAGCATCGCCGCCGAGGTATCCAAATGGAGTATACCCGTTACTGAGGTACGTCAGCGGAAGAGCTTACACAGAGTGTGCCGACGCAGGAGGAGAAGGAATTGGCATGGACACCGGGTGGGTGGGGGGGGTGTAGAGAATGGGGCAGGAAGGGTGAGGTGAAGAGAGTGGCTGAGGTGGAGGGGGGAGTTGTGGGAGGAGGGGAGATAGGGGCGTGGGAGAGAGGCGGGCTGGAGGCGAGGGGTGCAGTAGGGGGTGGGGTGGAGAGGGGAATGAGTGAGGGGGGCGGTAAGGTGAGAAGGAAGGGGCTGGCGAAAGGGATTAGTGGGGGTGGGGAAGGGGGGGGAGAAGGAGAATGGGGGTGGGTGAGAGTAGAGGGAGGAGGGGAGAGGAGTGCTAGGGAGGGAGTGGGGCTGGGGGAGGGAAATGGAGTAGGGGAGGAGGGAGTGAGCAGGCATGGGTGTGGGGGAGAATTGGGGCAGGAGGGAGAGTGTGGGGAAAGAGGAGGGGGGGGGGCAAGTGGGGGGGACCCTCACTATCACTGTAATCTTCTCAGATAGTTGCACTTCTCTAATTTTGGCCTCTTGGGGACACCAGAAGTAAATGGTGTGGGAGCAGGAAGAGAAGTCATTGCAAGTGATAGTCTGGTTATGATTAGATAGGTAACAATGGAACCAGGTGAGAGCAGCCCTACCCAGCTGGACAAGAGTGGAGAGCTGTTGGACATGAGGGTGGTTTAATCGTCTGTATCAAAGGCTGCATGCTGCTTGGATAATAAGAATATGAATAGGGTAAAAGCAAAGAAGTCAAGGGTTATAAGCTTCACAATTGTTAAAAATTCACGTGTCTCAGCTGTTTCTACTTTCCATAAACCCAACCTCGCAGATGCAAATTCTGGGTAAGTAACATTTTACGATTGCTCACCTCAGTCTTCAGTGCTTTTCAAAATAATACTGGTGTTGTAGTTTCAGAATCGTAATGGCACTGGAGGCCATTCGGCCCATCGAGTCCATGTCGGCTCTCTGCAGAACAATCCATCAGTCCCATTTCCCAGCTCATCCCTATAGCCCTGCAAGTTTATTTCCCTCAAGTTCCCATCCAATTTCCTTTTGAAATCATTCATCGTCTCAGCTTCCACCACTCTCGTAGGCAGCGAGTTCCAGGTCATTACCATTCTTTTTTTTAAAAAATCCTCCTCACATCCCCCCCCATATCACTTGCCCAAAATCTTAAATCTGTGTCCCCTAGTCCTTGTGTACCATCTGCTAATGTGAATAGCTTTCCTTTGTCTACCCTATCCAAACCTGTCACAATCTTGTACACCTCTATCAAATTTCCCTGCAATCTCCTTTGTTCCAAGGTGAAGAGCCCCAGCTTTTTTTTTGTTTGTGGGATGTGGGCGTCTCTGGCTAGGCCAGCATTTATTCC